>NW_021852243.1:401998-403452 GCF_003651465.1 Formica exsecta
CACCATCTCTCTTTTCTCGCCGCCGTATTTCTTGGCGGGAAGGGACTTTGTCCTCCTCGCCGACCGGTACGCTTTTCTCCGTTCTTATTGGTCGTCTCTCCCGCTGTCGCTGCCGTCGCGCGAAGCTGAATTTTCTTTCCTCCTTATTATTTCCTTTTAACGCTAAAAAAAAAAAAATGTAATGCTTTTTTATACACGTGAAATAAACGATGTCACGAATATTAATTTATATTTTATACATATTTCTCGAGACATTCATAATTGATGATAAATCTTTACGTATTTGCCGCCAAATTTCTTATTTGTCTAGAGAATTTGTTTTAAATAAGCCGTCTTTCCATGTTATAGGAGAAAAATGAAGAAACGAAAAAACAGAAAAAAGAGGAAAATGGAGATGGAGAAGTAGAAGAAGAAGAAATTGAAGAGGAAATTGAAGAGGAGGAGGAAGTGGACGGTGATGGAGAGGAAGATGATGACGACGACGACATACCTGAAGGTGAAGAAGATTTAGAAGAGGGAGAAGGTAGAGATAAGCAATTTCTTTAATTGTGTTTTTAATACATATTTCTTTTTAAGAACGTTTCATCGAAACGATTCCCCTCTCCTTGTTATATTACAGACGAAGAAGATGATGATGCGGAAGGTGAAGTAGAAGGTGAAGTAGAAGACGAAGAGGAGGACGCATAATGAAAGAAGGGGGAGGGATATGTAACTAAGAAGGGAGGCGTTAGGCACGTGGCGTCATCGTCGATTTTCGGCAAACTCAGCAAACTTACTCTCATATTGAGTGGTTGGTAACAATGTTGATATCCATCGTGCCCAATCCGTGTTACTGGATCCTCTCTCTTCCGACCTACAAATAAAAATTACCACCTCACCGGAATTGTGGTGGGCTGACACGCATTAGATGCGAACGCAATTCTCTACTTGTCTTGGCTCTTCGCAATTCTGGTAGTCTAGCCGTCACCAAATGCTATTAGGTAGTTTGAATGATAACTATATATTCGTCCTGTGGACTCGGGGGTTAATTCTACTTGCTATCCATATTTTTATTTCGATCGTTTATTCGCGGGATTCCCAAGACGAATCTATTGTTTTATCCGAACCACCTATTAACTGGTATTTGCCGTCATCTGGCTTTCTTCGTCGGGACAATTTTATATCGAAACTTATTTAAGATATAAAAAAAAAACTATTATATTTAAATAGTTGTAAAATGAATATTTGAAGGTGAAGATTTTTTTACATTTAAAATCAAATTTACGTTTGTAGTTTGACGAATGTCTCTCACCTTGTGCGTGTGATATATTGAGTTCTCCTTCTCAAATCGAAATGAGTAATTGCAGTGTCTTCACAGGAGCGCGAGGCTATCGAGCAGAATTAAGCGATTCATACGTAACGAGCGGCAAATAAATGAAGTATAAAATAGACACGAATGGACATCTCTCGGCATT
>NW_021852243.1:404377-407233 GCF_003651465.1 Formica exsecta
CAATATGTATACTAAAACAAAACAAAAAAATCTTAAAATATAGATGTAACACATACCGCTTCGTGCTCCTGTTTGGTATAGAGACAGGAATTAAGATTAACGCTCGCGTCAGGTAGTATGGATGAGTAATATGTGACTTTAATATTGCATAATAATTATACATAGTATGTATAAAGTTATGGGATAAGAAACATTTTATTATTAACGATAATATTATGTAAACGTAATATAATGCGGAGAGGTTGTTACACTTTAGGCTTGGGCATAGATAAGGGAGAGCATCGAACAGTCAACTTGCAAAGTGTAAGGGCACCATCACCCTTTTTCGATTCATTTCAACCAATTATATATATACATATATATATATATGCATATAAATTATATTTATATATGTATAAAAATATATATTATATTTATATATATTATATTTATATATAAATATATATCTATATATCCTTCGTTTTCACAATTGTAAAAGAATAAAAGTATACTGACTCTCAATTCAAAAATTATATTTAACATGTCGTATGTCGATATATAAATATAGATAAAAGAAATTCTAGAATTTTCTTTATTTTTGTCGTATATAATTTTTGTAGAAGGTAAGAGTTCAATTATATATATAGATAAATATATATTTATAACTCCAGAACTGCCGTACATGACGCAAAATTACAAAAAAAAATCTGAACTACATATTGTGACAATTATATAATAAGTACTCTTACTCTCCCTATTCGAATGTTCTTAATTGAGCGTAATTGGAGCGCGTTTCAGTTAATTTTATGTATCATGATTTTATCTTGATTTTACTGTGGACTACTCATAACAATGATTCGTTGACTGTTGCAGAATGAGTCGACAGTATTTATTTGTTTTTATAGTTTTCCACATAATGATCACGGTGTCGTAAGAATTGTACATTCATCAGATTCGCGTTAAAAAAAGACAAAGATATTTAATATTTTTTATGACACGATCACATGGACGACGATTGATTCGTCGGTTTGATAATTAAAAAAATGGCTCTTTGTGCAAGAGTCGGTGAATCATTGCGACTGGCATGTCCATGCCGCTACTTATTTTCGGGAGACTGTTAGATAAAAGGGTGAAGAGACATTGCGGTTATACCATGTACCATAGCAGCATAATAATTAAATAAAGGTAACGATAATTTGAATGCGAGAAGATGTCCCACGTTTTAATGTACAAATATTTTCGAATGAGATAGTTAAATAAAACGCAGTTAGATCAGAGAAAAAAAATGAATTCGTTCTCATAAGTAGTGATAGGTTTTAATATCTGAAATGAGAATTGTGAGGAGATGGCAGGCAGTGTAAGGGCTGCTTCCACTCACGGACTAAAATCCCGCTATATGGAAACCAAGGAGATGGGGGATTGGACCGTGTTGTAACGTTGATACTTACAAGAAATCCCTTACCGTCAAACGATGATGCAGAAAGAAAACTTGAATACTCCTCATAAATATATATGTAACGCGTCCAACAGCCGATCAATATCATAATGTGATGCGTACAGATCATTATTTCCGGCAGTCTCTGTTAATCTACGGTTTTATACTCAATCTGCTGCTGCTGTAAAATTTACACGTGTTTGCTTCAAGATAGTAACTTGACGATGACAAATTGGCAAAGGACTATCTTAAAGTACAGGTGCCTGGAGCAAAATCAGTACTTTAGCGCGTTCACATAGTATACTATAAATACTATAAGTATAGGTCCATTTAATTTTATTAAATACAATTACCAAGCCCCGTTGGCAACGTGCTTTCCAGAGAGACTTGCGTCTTGTACTGTGTCAAGCCCTTCCCAAGTACCGGTAAGCAGAGAGCGAGTACGGTACTCCTCTTCGCGCTCGGGTACTCGACGCGATTCGGAAAATTCACTTACTGATGCTAACGGGTCTTACAATCAATCAGGCTGATTGCCTACACATACAATCCGTTACATCCCTACGTTAGGTAAGCATGAAAAAAAGTTTGACATAAAATCTGGTTACTGACACGATTTAAACGTAAACGAAGATCCTAGGCTAAGAATTTGGTTTGAGTGTTCATAAGTCTCTTGTTCAAGCTACTTTTGTACAGGATACCATCGCATCATCTCTTTCAACGTGTAACAGTATAACCGACACGCCACAGACTATATATTTCTGCCCATTCCATCAGAACTGAAACTTTCATTGTATTTTTAAGTAAATACATTTTGGAAAACAACACGGATGTTTTTTTTATTCTTCACATGTGTATATATATATATATATATATGTGAAGCAAAAAAAAATTCTTCCCCGCTCGAAACGGTATTATACTTGCATAATGTACTTGCGATCTTTGCGAATACATTTGTGCAATATTCGCGTACACGTGCCACGAAAGAAAGAGAGGGAGAGAGAATTATACACACATGTACATGTAAGCTATACAATTTTACGAGATAATCCAAGCGTCCACACTGCCGACTTTTTCATGCTAAGTATAAGAGACCATCACTTATCGATCGATGTTATGTAAATATACAGTTATAACTGTAAATATACACTTTTTTGTTGTATCTTTAAACAGAATATTAAGTGCTTATAGAGAAAAATATGACGCAGTAAACTAAGACTCGTCGCGTGTGTATGTATATTAATTGACTTATTTCTCATTTTCTATATATCCTGTGCATGATTCCCATCTGATGTCTACACGTGCATCAAAAGACACTTATGCATGACATATATTGTATAAATTACAATAAAAATTACAAAATTTATACGAAATGTGAGATTATTCTGAAATGTGAAATCAATCTCTTACTCTTGTATTTATAACAATTTTTTATTTGTATATAT
>NW_021852243.1:407583-407799 GCF_003651465.1 Formica exsecta
TATATATATATATATATATAACTAATTATAAAGTATAGTTCCTAGATATGATATTGGTTTTTTATAACATATATATCCTCTTGTGCTCTGGATACATTATAATAATAAATTACCTGAGAAGATGTGTTGGAAAAATATGCTTTATATCAAGACAATGTTATATTGCACAGTTACCATATATTTACTTAATTTAATAAAATTGGTATATTAGATAAT
>NW_021852243.1:407806-410468 GCF_003651465.1 Formica exsecta
TTCCCTACATGTTATTCTTAAATAAAAAACTGCAAAATATACACATAAAAAGAAATATCTGGACGGAACATCCATTGAAATTTTTGAGTACATTGATTTCAATATCTTTTTACTGTACGCTTTTTCGAGTACATCAACATTATTTCTAAATATATAACGCGATTATATATATTACAAATATATACAGAGCTATAAATGTAGTTTTGTAAAAACGTAATTGTGCAAAAAGAAGGAATAAAAGTGAAGTGAAATAGTACAAGCGTAAAAAAACGTGAGAGAAATTGCTCACACAAATATTCATCTAATTTAATAATTTACAATTATTGCCTATAAACTTGTCTCATGAAGAATTCATCTCAACAATTTCTCTTGCTTGTTGCGTGGAATTCATTTTTTCGTCAAGAGTATCGTAGAATCTATTATTAAAAATATAAACTATGAACTTTGATCATAAATCCGAGCATTATCTCAAATTAAATTACCATCTCAATCTGTGATGTCGACAAACAAATGTTACATCTCCCACCAATATTAGTTTCATACACACATGACCGACCGAACAACTTATCTTGAGTAGATAATTGCTCCAATGCTCATTGTGTAACTATCAGATAAGTCGTATCACAAACAGCTAAATATTAAGATACCATACATATAATGTTGCTGTTTAAACTAATATTCATCGATGAGTATAAATCGTGTATTAATAACACCTAGCTAGAAAATAAATGAAGCTTCTTTTTTGTTCATTATCGTCAACTTCTTTCTACATACTTTTTATCAATAAAAAATAAATCGAGTATATATTAATAAAATACAGATTGCGAGTAGAAATGATCAAAGTGCAAAATTATCGTTTCCTTGCATATTTTGTTGTTATTTTTATACGTGAAATATTTTATTATCTATTGCGAAAAATAGCTCGATTAATTTCTTCTTTTTTTTTTTATATGGCAGTGGAGAGAGCACTTGTAATCAATTACAGATGAGACCAGTTGCAATTTCTTATGATCACTTCGGCATAAGCCACAATATTAATTGATAATAAGCAATTTTAATCAAGTTCTCAGCCATCATTTTCTCGATTAGGTTTGAGTATCTTATTCAAAGCGGAAAGTTCTTGGTTTATCCAAGTAATGCGCTCGGTCATACTGTTTCTTTCTTCGACATTGCTCCCGACTTCAGGCTAAAGTTGGTAAAATGATTAATTCTTGCAGTAATTTCAAAATTTAGCTATGTGAATATACATAATGTGTTGTATATATATGCTAATTTATGCGTGTGTCTAAAATACTAATACTTACTTGTATAGAGTCGGATATGGATAGTCCAGTCGACAGATTTGCAGAGAGATTTGCCCCAAAATCCGCGAGATCAGCGGAATTCCAGTCAAAATTGAATTGTTGACTATCCATGTCTAAGAGGCACGGGGCTCCTGCAGTTTCTATAAGATTTATATATACATATATCAGTAATAGAATAAAAATGTTCAATCAATTAAAATTCTCAAAGTATAGATTATTTTCACAAAAAAATTGCGCTATATTAAAAAAAAAATTCTTACCAATATTATTCACTGGCTGGGATTCTCCTTGATTTTCTGACGTTACTCTGTTTAACATCAACAGATTTGGTTCTGGTTGTAATTGCAATTGATCTACGTAAGAAAACGCCTGTACGTTCGTCGTCGCAGACATGTTTGGCAATATTGGCTGAATGTTTGGTTGATATTGCTGTTGTACAAGAGACGGGTTGTAAGTACTATATTCCATAGGGGACGGTGTTCGCCCTGGAGATACCTGAGGCCTAAAATAAAATAAATACATTAATATTTGGTCTTTCTTCTACGTTCTTATTTTTATTTGTGCTTCAACTTTGTAATCTTGATTTGAATTGTCAACATACCTTAGAGCTTGTATGCTACTGTGCGGTTGTGAAGACGATCTTACAGATTGTAGACCGAAATTGCCCGCACTTGTACTCGTCGGACCTCTAAACGGCGATATCCGATCGGCTGATTCAGTTTTGACGATATTAAAACTAATAGGTTGATTTCTGGCATCTAGAATATTACAGCAATATTATGCATGTACTGCGCCTATATATACATGTTTTTATTTAAAGAAACAAATCCTCCACACAGTATGACGATATGATCTGATTTAGTATTAGTAATAATAAACATGCAATGAAAACATGCGACAAAATCCTGGATGAAGAAGCATGATTTTTTATATACATGTCATACATGCACAGTTTTATATATTTTCACTCTTTAAACCGATTTTATAAAAATTATATTCGCTACACTACAAACACTATCACAAATCTAATTTAAAATGATTGACAAAACTATTTGCACATCACACCAACATCATTATATCGTACCTGAGTCTGCAACATGTATCAGTGAATTTTGGTCTGAAATTGTATGGGAGCAGAGAATAAATAGACACTTTCTTTTATATTACCAAGTAATTATACATATATGTATGTATATATATAGATGTAATTACACAATATATGTAACTCGTACAATATGTAAATATATTTATCTGTTTGCGAAAGAAGCAGCTTATAAAAATTATGTTGCCATATAAATATTGCACATCATTTGATTGTACTATATGCTACAATTTTGCTGTATATATATATATATATA
>NW_021852243.1:410622-414509 GCF_003651465.1 Formica exsecta
TATATATATATATTGCTGACTTTCAAAGTATAATATTGATTGCACAAGAGTAGCGCACTCGCATCGCGCTCAAGATTTGAGCCATAAAATTTTTACTTACAAGTATCTATTGTCATGCATAATGACTCCAAATAACTATTCAGATAATAAATTCCCTTTTGTAAGACCTATAGGTGTATTGTAAAACTTGCTTCTCGAAATCATTTCCATATAAATATTTGTAAATAGAAAAATACAATATATCGTCATATCTTAAAATATACAAGCTCACTGCTCCCTAATTCTTTAAATCCTCACACAAAATTCCAAATTCTTATATAAAATACATCTCTAGAAAAGTATAAAACAAGACTGCTTGTCTACATGTGAAAATATATGTAGCACAGATATAATGAGAGTTTTGTATTCGATAAGCCTCCCTCCCTTTCCACTATGAAAACTGCTCGTCAATAATTTTTAGAGTTTACTGAAAATATCAATAAAGCAAAATCATATGTACGTTGTAATGCACGGAGCGCTCTTACATTATATCTTATAAAATCTTCGAAACGGTACATCATATTTTCAAAGTGTAAAGGGATTGGATTAATTGATAGATGGTTAGTGTATGCGATGAGACATGATAATAATTGAATATTTAAAAACCTATACAGTCGTTCATACAGATATTGTAACTTCTTTTAACTTTGCACGTATGTCTTCCAGTTTTTTATCAAAAGCTTTTTTAATAAATTCACCATATTCGTCATTTATAACAATTAACAAATGTACCAAATAGGTCTCGGCTAAAATGTACAAAATCGTCACAAGTTTCATTGTAGTAAAAGGCCTCTCGTTCCGTATGTGTATAAGTATATATATATATATCTTATTTTTTTCTGTACAAAGAGTATGCGTATAAGAAATACCAGTAGCACAATCTCGATTACAGCAGATGGAAAAGCGATTGAAGGATTGCGCGTCACAGTAACAAATTTACTCGACACTCATTCCTTCAGTGAGAAACGTGATATAAAGATAAATAGTATGATTTTTACAGATTTGACACATCGGCAATGTCGCCCAATCCTAATTCCCCAAGCTGTAAAATTATAAATAATTTTGCAAATATATACTCACGCTTCTCAGTTTCTGCTACATGTTTGAAAAGTATCGAGCTTGAGTTGTTATTAAGTTTTTGTCTCTTTCGCCTTAACGAATCGGCATCATCTACAAATGATCGTGCATTAATAAGGTTTCATTATATTGACAATTGCGTACAATTGAATGAAGGCCTCTCGGTAAAACTTGAGAATTTCCTTAGCGTACATCGATAAGGTCATTTTAAAAGGATAATCGACGAATTAAACTAAGGATAGACAAAATTTTTGTCAAAACATTTTTAGAATTAGCAATCTACAACAACATGAAAAGAAAAAGATAATTGCATAAACTCATAATATCATAAAACTTAATAAGAAAGTAGTAAAGTATTTTAGAGAATACGAAAACATAACAGCATCATACTTGACTAGAAAGGACATAGTTAATTACTTGATAATAAACAACAATTATAGAAAGTTTTATAAAATCCATCGAAAAAGATATTAAGTAAAAGGCAACAAATCGCGATTCGACTAGACTTGAATTCTGCATACTTGGATAAATGCGTCGAAATTACAGCAAAAATCGATCCGTTTTAACGTACTAAACATGTCTTAAGAAATAGTTCTTGAGTTTCCTATTTCTTCCTATGGAGAAATCTTTGATTTAACAATACAAATGTCAGTTCTATCAAAACTCTGTAAATTTCTTACAACAAGAACCGACAATATAATAAAGGATTGGCTGCAATGTGTGCAACAGAGACAATACTCCACACACTTTGGTAGACAAACTCGCCAGATTCAAATACAATATTTTCATAATATAGAGTTATATAAAGTTATTTTCAACTCGGCAGTACAACAAAGATATCATTAAACAAGTAGTTTAGGTCTCTTTTCCCTCCATCAGTATCTTTCCACCTTCGACTAGACTATAATAGAAAGACAGTTCATCAAATTCTGAGGCAGTCGCGTGCGGTGCCATAGTAGTGTACAGAGCATAGTGTTCGGCTTCAGTTAAATCTATACCATACGGTGGTGTTTCATCACCGTCTAGTTTGAGAGATTTAACACCCGTAACACTCGTCATACTAGGACGTGGAAGCTGCGATTGCATATCGTCTTGCACGGCGCTCCTCAATAAATACAAGCTATTTAACGAGTCGCTATCTCCGCTTAAACTCGGTATTGAGCATTTATCTTTCTTATTCTTCTTAGCAAACAATTTTGAAAAGAGCCCCTGTTTCGCGTGTTTCGGTAAAGTACCGGGTAAAGACGGCAAGTTTTTATTCGGTGCCTCGGAAGAGGAATCGTTGAGCGTCTGACCGGATATCGGACGCGGTAAAAGAGGCATCGATGGCATCTTTCGTATTCGCTTCGGGGGCAAGGGTGGTAATCTTTCCTCCATCTCACCCGTTACATCTCTTTTAGCTGCCGATGTTGGAGACGTCACAGGTATCTCCGTGTCTTGTCTCGGAACGGCCACGTCCTCGTACTTTCTATCATCGGTGATGTCAAATAACTCAATCGGATTCTTCATGGCCATTTGTAGACTAGTATAGGTCTGGTTGTCGCAAACGTCCATCATTTGATTTGCGTTTATCTCCGTAGAAGTTTGTATCAGTTTGTTATGAGTATCGGCGTAAATTTGATCGAGTTCGGCCACTTGCGACAAAAATTCGTTCAACGATTTGTTGCCGCCTTCCGTTGTATTTTTAATTTCCGCTATCTCATTACTCTTCTCCTTAAGACATGCTTGTCCCTTCTGCACCCATTTGCCTATTTCAGAATAATCGAACCAATCGGACCTATCCCTCGAGCTATCTACATTTCGCGACGCGGTTATGCCGTTATCCTGCATGTCGGGTTTCGTACAGGGAACTGCTTCGACAGTTCCCTCTTTATAATCCACGGTAAGTGTATCGTTTTTTACGCTATTATCGCCAATATACAATTTATTAATTTCTTTTTTGCTCTCCACGTTACTTTCGGGACTTACTGTTACCTCGTTGTTCTCGTAATCTAAAACGGTACTTTTCGTGCTTTGATCTACGTTTTGAGCAGAATTGATTATTGCCTTTAAATCGCCGTTGCACAAGTCGATATGATTTTTCATATTGTACAATTCGTTTAAAGCGCGCAATGCAGAGATTTTATCGTGCGATCTTTTCGCGTCGAGATCGTTATTATTGAATTCGTCAATATTACGAGGAAACTTAGGAGTTACATTGGCAAGAAGAGCAGTCTCTGTTGATAAGATTTTACTAAAGGTATTGTAATCTGCCTTCTTCCTGGCAAATGCTTTCCGTAATGACCAGAAAGCAGGCCTACCTGTACCTAGTGGTAACATCTGAAATGGTAGCGGTTCGCTTGTAGTGCCGTCCGACGGCCTTCTAAGCTGGATATATACTTGCACCGGCTGTTCCACTTGCTGTGTACGATAGCTGGGTGTTCTGAATGCAATTGCCGTCTACAAAAAAAAATCGTTATAATGCAGAAAGACAAGTCGCGTTTTTCAAGTATTGCAACTCTTATAATTAATGAATAATTTATAGTTACAAAATGACGACAACTAAGGTAATTAGTAACTCACTTGTTTATGTACATGTGTTGGTTGAAAATCACCATATCCTTCCCAGAGTAGCTGTCCATCTCTTTCTTCAAAAAACCTCACTTGTATATCTTCTTTCGCGACTTTTTCGCATAATAAAATCATGTCCATACCACCAGCAACTGATGCGCTACAATGGCTCAGTTTACAAATCACAAGATCTGACATTGCCTCTGAAACATATATATATA
>NW_021852243.1:414849-457004 GCF_003651465.1 Formica exsecta
ATATATATATATAATAAATGGAAATTTTATTCCAAATATGATATCAATATTCTACACATTATATTGCTCTATAAAATGATACGCCTAACAATACATACTCTTATCATAAATAGGATCGGACACGACAGGTGGTAATGGCTTGTTGAATTTTCCCTTCTGCGATCCCTCCAAAAATACTTGAAAACACAATCTCACTGCATTGAGATCTATACTAGTCGGGTGCCTCTTATGTTCAAAACCAGCTGCAATAATTAAGATCTTCCATAATCTTTGCTTAATCAAAGTTATACATATAGTACAAAATGAAAAAATCATACACATACTTCGAAAAGGATCTACCCGTAATTCCTGACGCACTCTGAGGGCTTCTTCAATGTCCTTCTTTTTTACACATTGAATGCCCAGGTTTGAGAAAGTAACAACCATATTTCCCGCTGGAACTTCTATTGTACAAACGCCTTGCTTGCATACTTCCTTGCCAACAAGATTGTGAGGATGAGGTCTATATCCTTTGTTATCCGGTGCATCCTTTGTTACACAGGAAACAACCACCATAGCACGACCATTGTAACCTACAATCTATAAAAACATTATAAGTAGATAGAAATGACTTAAGAAATTACTGAACAATTGATGCAACTCACTCTTATACTAGGGAAGGTCTTGTTCTCTGGTGCGCTGTTGATCCCAGGTATGCTACCAGCCGACCTGCCTTCACATTCATAGCGAAATCGCAGCGCTTTACTGGCAGGCTGTTCTAAAATTTCAACATATGGCTGAACATGATCACTATCCATCGCTATAGTAGCCATGGAACCAGGATCCGTAGTTTGAATGACTTCGACTGAAATCAATAGAGTGTTATGCAAGCTATATACAACGAATATATGTATATATCTTTGATACTTACTAATATCGCTTATATTAATATTTCCATCATTCATACCATTGTATTGTTCCATGACTATAAATGCTTAATACATTGAACTTTATCCATCTGAAACATAATTATATGTATTGATTAGTCACACAGTGTTATATATAATTATACAAATTGGTGCCCTATATTTCTAAAATTCTAATTCAACAAGTACTTGTACCGTTGAACTGAAATCTTAATCTACGATAGAAACTCGCATAATATCTTACATATCTTCAAAGAATCTTTTTTACACTAGCATATTTTCTTAATTCCCAATATACATTCAATGTTCTAATAGATAAATGTTTGTGTGACGAGTTGCGGAACGTATCGGGTCAGCATCAGCTACAGAAACTAGGAAATCAAGCGCAATATCCACGTACAGCCTTCGGGACCTGGAACGACAGCTGTTCGCGGATGCACGTCCAGAAACACTGCACGCAAGTGTCCCGGGGGAAAGAGGAGCGCGAGGAGGGATACAACGCTGATCCAATCATTATTTTGGGAGAGCCTAGGCCCGTACAGGCCGCGTGTCTATAATTAAACTATCGTAGGACAATGTGACGGGAAAGCGAGGAAGGAGAGCAAGAGGAAAAGAGAGATAAATATATATACCAAGAAAAGCAGAGAGAGATAGAAAGAAGACTCGCCTGCTGCACGAATCAACATGCCAAGATACTCTCGTAGCCAGCGCTGCGTGCTCTCGCGCCGTCTCGCGTTGTTCGCGACGGCAACGAGACACGACGAGGTCCTTTTCCTTGCGACGTAGAACCGGGACGAGAAAGAAAAAAAAAAGAAACAGAAAGAATAGCGGTCAGCGAAATTTTCGTCGCGGAGCGAACGCTGTCCTCGCAGCGAGAGCTTCACAATAGTGGTGATACTGCGTTGTGCTGCTCTGATCGTCGCGAGCGTGACGTAAACGCGACCATGCACGGCGAACGGACAGTAGGTAGTGACTGACTCAGAATTCAGAATGTGATTGACTTGACCGACGTACATCGTACATAGGACGGAGGCGATGGCGAAGTGAGGAGGCGGAGAGGGACGGACGGAAAGATCTCGTACGCGCGCGCGGTGAGACTAGCACCGCGTAGGACAATCGAATATGTATGTCAATGGCGCATTTTATATACATTTCTGCGATCAAATTTTTCTTTTTACGCACATAATCGTATATTAAATTACTCTCGTGATTGCTTTCGCAGAGTTCGCCGAGTCTCGCGTCACTGATAATGCATCCGATTGCACTCAAACAGCGCGTGCACTCGCGCTTTTCCGTGCACTTCTGAATATAGGGCTGTTCTTTATAGTTGAACTTGGCTGCACTAGTCCAGAATTTATCTTTTTCTCTCCACATTGGAAGAAAAAAGATAAACTTTGAAGTAGTGCAGTCAGTTCAGCTCATTGTCAGTTCAATTATAAAGAACAGACCACATGTATTTTCGTCCAAATGTCATCGAGCGCTACACGTGCTGTCAGAGCTGTCAGGTGATCCAGCGAAGCGATGGCGTCGTTACGAAAGTGTTTACGAAGAGACTCGTTGCTGTTTATTCAATCGAATGAACTCTATGATAAGTAAATAACGATCAATTATTACGTCATAAATATCCAAGATGTACGGGAAAACATACCATTTGATGGTGGTATCGGAATTCATTAGGAGCATTGAACAACAACATATACATGTGTATTTGGTAAACAGCATTTTTTGAACTAACAGATAAAACGCATATACATTTTTAAGGCCGAAAAAAATTGATTACTATTTGACTATTATCTAAGATTCAATTCGCTTTATTTAAACCCCAGCCGAGTGTAAATAAAAGTCTCTATTATATCCCTCTATAATTCGCGATAGAATCCGAGAGACAAATCTATTTATAATTTTATGTGTCGTACATACATGTATCCTGATATGTGTTTATATTTCATTTTTTTCAAATGTTCCTGTATTAAAAGCGTAAAATTATAAGCAGAATTTCTGTTCCGAATTATAGGATCACACTCAATATTGATGGGTATCAGTCATTTGTTCAGCGCTCGGATTCCCCCGTCCCCATGACGAGAGCCGCAAACAATCTCGATCGCTTTCGAGGATCCGAATTTTATGCGCAAGCTGCAAACGGCGATATGCCAGAAACTGCTACTCAATCGAAACGAATTTCAGGCCCGCGAGCCGGAGCCGTGACTCGGGTGGAGACCAGGCTGCCCCGATGCGTCCAACGTAGATTACCGTGCGCTCCGGTGCCCGTAAGATGCCATCCACGACCAAGCCCGTACCGATGCGCCGACGATCATCGCGTATCCCGAAGACCTTACAAACTGGCGGTTGGTCTGTCGGTGACTAGCCGAACCGGCACCCCAACACCGATCCCCAAGAGCTGCTCCGATCGATGCCCGCCTAGCGGTTGCTTCCTGGGCATCGGCACTCCTCGCTGCAAGAAGAGCCTGTCAATGATGGATTTGTCCGCCGTCGATCCCGATATTGGTGATCTCAAGTGAGGCCGCAAGTCAAACGCGCTGTAAAATGTTGTATGAATTAGCGAATAATATCGATAGTTTCTGACATAAGTATCTCATTGATGATACCATGCATTTCATTTCTCTAAATATAATAAAATAGTTGTCAAAATTAATAGTATATATTTGATAGATTTTACACCGTTAAATATTCTCTCAACAAAGTTTTCTTATGGCGCCTAGTATTATTGTTAGACATCATCGATGAAAATTTTATACATTAAAAATCGGACGGCAATTAACTCTGCCGATTATAAGAATGCGAATTAATCGGGGAGTATGTCGTCTAGGTCAGAGAGCGGCTCTACCGTCAGTCGCCTCGACGAGATCGCCGACAAATCCAAAGATATCTTGGCGAACGGCGGAAGCGGCAGATCATGGACGGACGCTACGCCGTCCTCGGAATCCGAGCAGGGCGAAATTGCCGGTTCGGAGGATCTGACGATCCGAGCGGCGAACATTGTGTGCCACATGCTAATGCTGAACGCTTGGCGACATAGACGCGCCGAGATCACGCAGCTAGAGCAACAGGTGGAGCACCTGCATCTCCAGATCGAGTTCCTGCGTCGATTGTTACTCGCCGAAAACGACCGGGTTGGCAGATTGAACGGTGAACTGTATCGCGAAAAGTCACAATTGGAGGAGACGACGCGCGAGCGCGACGCCATCAAATTGGTACGGTTGCCCTAGTTTTAATATTTTTTTGCATAATACATCGTTTATAAATCGCGAAGGCACTTTTCTTTTTTATCTGAATATTTCGTTTCCAGGAGAGAGACAAATTGGAAGTCGAACTAAAGCATGTCGACGAGATTTCTCAGGAACGATCGGTCACCGTGGGAAATCTGAAAAACGAGCTCTTGACCGCACAAGATCAGTTAAAGGCGCTCGACAAGCAAATGGCGAAAGATCGGGAGAAGCTCTTAAAATTACGGGAAGATAAGAGGATTCTCCTGGATAAGGTTCCGTGTTTTCTTTTGACTTGAAAATTAATTGCGCGCACAAGACTAGATCGCCTATAAATATCCCTCACTAATCATAAGTATACTTTTCTTAAATTGCAGACTTTCTGATTAATTCCGGGTCATTTTCCTCTTGGCAAAAAATGGTCATAATTTATCACATTCTTCTAATGGAAAACTCTACATAAACAATATGCATTGAGTCACGAGACTTGCGACTTTCGACCGCGCACGTGAATGGTTGTATGTATATCGTCCGCAATAGCGCAATGGTGATAAAAAATTGATCCGTCGTTCGGTGACTCACTGTTATGCTCGTAGGAGACGCGAGATCGCGACCTCTTTTTCCTCCTCTTCCTCCTTCTCCTCCTTCTCCTCTTCCTCTTCAGGGGTGAACTCTCTCGTGCGAAATCCCTTCGCGTTCCACGAACTAGTATGACTCATCCCTTCCTTCTCTCTCTCTTTCTCTGTCACCCTTTCCACTCTTTCGTGGAAGTTGGACGTCTCCAACGATTGTGATGTAAAGTAACATTGGCTCGCTGCATAAATGTAGGGAACGACAAGGAAATGTCATCGGATTTATATCTAGCGGATTCTTGATATAACAAGACTTGCTATAAATCCTTTAAAACGTGATAAATTACAGTTTTGTAAAAATAATATCACTAAACGTTAAAATTCTGATGTTCTATAACCATTAGAAATTTATTTTATAATTTATGCTAAATTTAAAAAAAACACTATTTTGTTAAATTGCAAAAATATTGTGTAATATATTGTTTGTGATTAAAAGTCGTATATAACGGAGCATTTTTGCGAGTATTTAAGCTTTTTCCAAATTATCTTTATTGTAACGAATGTAAAGTTGTTATTTGTCAAGCACGTGCTCTGTGCAAGATCGATATAATATCATGCCGTTATTGAGTTCAACCTACGGCACTTGTCATTATGTGCAACCTTAGTGACATCCATCATTTTTTAAAGATCGTAGAATTCATCTGCGAGACAGCGTCAGGTCAACGCACGACAAGAGAAATATAGCTTACGGGTGAATCACACCTTTCGCGTTTCGTCGGTGACTCAATATCATGTAATACTCCTTCCGTACCAGGAAGAAGGATCAATACTACTTGCCCTATTAACTTTTATTCATTGTGGAATATCGCGAAAAGTTGCAATACCAATATGTACCCGGAATTAGACGCATCATGTGTGACTCGTATATTTGTATGTTATATTGATGAATCCTACATATACGTGAATGAATGATTATGCGGTCGCAGGTCCAGCAATTTTGCAAAAAATCCGGAATCTGGAAAAGAGAATTATACATTGTTTAAATATCTTTAATAATCAAAATATTCGAAAAATCATTTTGCTTCGTGTAAAAGTTATAAATCATTATATTTAAACTTTCGTATAGTGTTGTGATTTATGACAAGAAAATTTACTTAGGTATCAGCCAGCGAGGCATTGGCAACGGATCGTCGCATCAGAGCCGAAAAAGCAGAATCTACTGTCGAGGAGTTGCAGCTGCGATTAGCGGCGCAGGTGGCTCACGCCGAGTCAATGCAGGAACAGTTGCAGCGCCTTTCCAGGTATGATAGAGATTCTAATTGTAATCTGAAACACCTGCGTATGGAAACTTAACTCGTTAATAAACTATATAATTAGGGAATTACAAGTTACGGACGAGGAGAAGCAGAGATTAGAGAAACGTGTGAGAGCCAGCGAGGGTAACGCGAGGGCTCTGAGTTTACGTGCCATTTCTCTGGAGAGTCAATTAGTCGATCGAGAAGCTGAACTTCGTCGCGTCGAATCGGACTACAATTCCCAGATGTGAGATTTACTTTAGAAAAAATTCTTTCCAATTAATCAAGTTCCACAACGTGTATTTTTATATATTGTCGCATTTGTCAGGACGGAATTGAGAGAGCTGCGAGAGCGACTACTACGTCAGTCTCAAGAGGGTGGCTGGAGTAGTCGGATGTTGCAGATTGCTGGGAGCATCATGCGCGCGTCAATCATCCGGACTTTCGCTTTCCTATCCAGTGCTGCTCTGTCATTGCCGCCGTAAGAGTAAGTAAATATTTTATGATACTAGCACTTGAAAAGATTCAACAACCAGAAATGATACGAGAATTTTTGCTTCGTTATTTTATGTCGTTTGACTTACAATTAGACTTAGTCTGCGATATTATATAATACAGGGAGCTGAAGAAACATTACTAATTTTTGTATGTAAAATAAGCAGAAAGGGCTTAAGCGTGATTGCGATTTTCTGGGAGCCGATTTTATTCGGAGAAAAACGTACCGGTCAGTTGAGGCAAACGTGTCTTTGGCCGTGTGAAAAGGAGGATGATTTACAATTGAAAATGGCAATTCGGAGAATGACAAGGACAAGCACTCGTAGGATGGCAAATAAATTGACAAGCATTATCTTCTCCTTTCGTATTACGTTTAAAATTTAACATTGCAATCTTTTTTTTTCGAATCAATATTTAACTTTTAAATAACGGATATTTTATATGTATATATACGCTTGACACATACCGTGGATAAAACAAGCGATTTTATCGCATTATGCGATATTTCGATTTATAGGGATCAAGTTTTTTCTTTTTTGTATGTAAATTGTATAATATAAGCAAGAAAATGATGTGTACTAAATGGATCTTTTAGCAGGATTTGTGTAATAAACGTGAGATATTACATACCTTTTTATCTATATATTTTTATATTCCTTCGTGTAACATGATAAACTGATAAAAATAAATTACCGTCAGAATATTATCTGATGGCAGATTACTACTGCGAGGCGTAGTACGATTTGCGATTGTTGGCCATTCGTGCATTTTCTTACAACGAATTGCCCGCTATGGCGAGGTTACTACGTTTCAATTTATTATCCCTCTCTACTTAATATAATAATTACATGTTACTGCATCTTAAATAAATACGTATACATCAGAATGCGATGCTCGCATACGGTTACAGTATTTCATTATGACTAAGTAATCATTTTATTATTATCGCGAGTATTTTGCGTTGATAAGAAATAATGCGTAGTGTCTCGGAATACGATCGTATTTAGTACAGGACGTACACACTAATTAGCTTACGTTATCCGCCATCTTCGACGTTGGAAGTACCGTATAATTGCTGTGCTGTAATCATATAAGTGGGATACAACGAAAGAAGTAAAAAACTGCTAGGCACAAAGCTTCAATGTATTAGTATCGTTTTTAAGTCGTTTTAAAATCACATATTGTGCGCCATTTGACAAAAACGTGTTGCAAAAAAAAAAAAAAAGAAATACTGATAAATGGAACGTTATACACTGCTATGATGATCCCTTCATCAAATGCGTTGATCTGTCCTTACATATAATGCATACCTGCGAAGAAAGGAAAAGTTATATATGTGTATTTTGATTTGTTCTATCGTATGTCATTATACAGCGACGTTAACTACATCGTCGTACGAGGAACGTATTAATGTAATTCTCTTTACGTTCACATAACGCAAAACCTATAACTATGCTACGTCTCGATATAATAATATTGAGCAACTTTGATGTTGAGGTAACATTGCTCTTGCTCTGGATATCTTCCATTTTATAAAAATGTCGCCGCGGTTCAGTAGAAATTGCATTCTCCATACTCGTCGGAAGATTAGATTGTTCTTGATAGTCTTCGGCGTAAAATTGAAGAAAGATTATTCTAAAAAGATTTCTCTCTAACCGTTTACATATACAAAACGTGCGACAAAGTTACTATCCTTTCTTCTCAACCTCGTCAACGGCAAGGAAGTTACTGAGGAGACAAATTCATGTGACAGGACTTATTTTTCGCGAAAGAGGACGCGTGGATTTTTATCATCAGAGGAAAGATGGATACATATTTGTTGATATAATAACACAGTGCTGTTTTAATTAGACTCGACTAAAAATTTAGCGGATTCTTGATTAGATCATGCCGAAACCTTCGGTACCCTCGCTGATGGCCAATAGCAATGCTCGTTCAAAGTGATCGTAGCACTCGTAGTCGGGTAAGCAAAGTTGATTAAAGCTGGAAAAACGATATTAATAGAAAATTAATGAATAATGTCAAGATGCTCATATCCTGATGAAATTTTTGGAACAAAACATACCAAGTATGTGCCGTGGGTAAGTTAGCAAACGTTGGCGCAGCTGTAATCTGGAAACGTGGACTCAATTGTTGAAATCCACCGGGTGGCAATTGCGAGCAGCCCGTGGTAAACTGGAGTAACCGCGCCATCTCCTCCTGCGTAAAATTGCTCACTGCCGTCCAGAACCAGTCGAGCACTCGAAGAAATTCCGGAGAACTTCCGTTAGCTATGTGATGCGCGCGCAAATCCGCTACGCTGTATTCGCCGGTTCCGCATAACAGCAACTGTGAAAGTAGGTAGAGAGTCATCGCATCTTCGAAAGACAAATTGTCTCGAGCAGATATTTTACGTACCTCCAATTCATTTTCGTCGAATATTCCTAAAAGATTATCGGGAATCAATTCGTTGAGACCGCGTAAGAAATGATCGACTTCGTTGCGAATGGAACTGGCAAGCCGGTGCTGAGCGAGCGCGTCCAGATAACGAAGCTTCGTGTCATTGGTCACTCGGATCTTACTACCACCAGGAATTAATTCCGCTACCTGTGCAAAACGTAGGGACATTAATAATAATTTTCGCGTAGTTGTGCATTAAATTACATTAATATTCGTTTCGAATCTTTAGATCCAAATCTCTTTTCTTTATTGTTTGCATTTATATATTTTAAAAATATCTTTGTTTTGTTTTTCATTTCTTGCAATAAATATAGCAGCAACGTTACAATAAATTCTCTCGAATGAGAGTTCGCCGTTACTTTCGCGAGATAAAAACTTGTTTACCTTCAACAATTGACCATCCTTATCATATTCCTCTTCAACGAAATATAATTCCATTTCCTCAACATCATTCTCGAGAATGTACTTCACTTTACTTAAATACAAATCAGGGTCGTCTTGCTCAAAGTACTAGCGTCCATAAAAAGAAATATATACTTATTAATTTATATTTTCTAAATTTTTTCTAAACTGAAAGATGAGCTTTCTCAACACTTTACCTTGTAATGTACTCGAAGTCCTATAATCTGCGCCAGGAATGATCTGGTGAATCGCGCTCGTACTAATTGACGATAAGAGCCGCCGAGTGCCGACTCGTAAAGACACTTGCCTACGATACGTCCAGCAAATTCGTAGTGCTTCAATTTAAGATGCGACGGCCGTTTCGGATTTGGATGGACCAATGCCTGCTGCGACTCTCCAAACGATGCGAACAAACCGTTTCCCGGATCGAACAGCGCGGCGCATATCAATTCGAACCATTCGCGTCGCACACCACCCCAATCAACGCCTGGCGCATGAAATAACGATTCTTAGATAATTATCTTGTCAAATCGATCTTTATAAAAATTCCTAAAACGCAAACCTACCTTGTTCGCCTTGGAAAGTGATTTCAAAATTTCGGCACCACTCGCTCACGGAAAATCCTTTAGTGGCCTTCATAGACTTAACAAGAAAAATGTAGTCAATGTACATTCTTATACGCGAGACTCTCATAAAAAGAAAATTACCATAAGTTAAATTTATATTTACCGATTCTAAAAGCTTATCGCGCTGCACTTTCATCGACAATTTTTCGTGATAATGCTTCTGATGATGCTTACGGACCTCGTGATAGAAAAAGTCTTGTTTATCGGCGAATGTCTCACTGCCACCGATGTTTTTCAAAAGAAATAGAGTAAATGTAGCGGCTATTATATCGCGGTACAGAGATATTAATTCAACGGGTGGTTGACATCCATCGTCTATCGAGAAAGGATAATAGCCCTCGTGCTGATTAGTCGAATTTTCAAAATGGAACTATAAAGCAATTAGAAAAATAAGAAATTACACAAACCAGCAACAGAATTGACAAATTAACGAGGTGCCTGCACATATATATAATTATTTCTAATGATATTACATACCTTAGTCGAAGGGCACAGTCTAAATGTTACGAGTCTTTTGGGAATGAATTTTAATAAATATTCCTTAATCGTAAGTTGCTTAGGCGAGATAAAGCAGAAGACTTTCTTTGGTTTGGAAAACCTCTCCCCTTGCATGCCCAGCAGCTTCGCGACATAACAAATATCGGGATCCTTGGACGCTACGTTATTATGTACCATTCTCGCGACGGAACCTAATAATAAGAAGAGAAGCAATATACACGAGTGCTTTATATTATGTGGAAATAGTCTCATGAAAAAGAGACGTATTTTTTACGTACTCTCGAGCACAATGATATCAAAATCTCCATTGTGCAATTGCAATCCAGCTAAACTGACAGTCGCGTGATAACATCCGCCTTTCGGAAAGCTTACTTTCAAACGAATTCTTTGGTTTGGAGAATCGTAGTCTAGTTGAATACTGCAGTCTACCATCGATCCTTTATCTCCTATACTACCGATCTACGGTAAACGCAGATATATAGATAATTAAACAATAGTCATTAAGATTTTTTACTCTCGCAATGTATTTTTCGATTTACCTGAGTAATATTAATATTATAGCCTTCAGTGGGTTGATCCTTAGGCCCAAATATGCACAGATTGTCATATTCGTCGCGTGGTTCTATTGTCATCGAATGCGCTATTCCGGCTGTACAAACGACCGTAGAACTTTGTCGTACAAAGACCGTCTTATTTGGATCCGGGGGGCCTATGTTAAATTATATATTTCATGATATAATATTCTATAAATTTTTCGATCAAAAAATTTGGAGTTAATTTTTACTTAATAAAAATATTAAGAAATAATTATCCATTATTGTAAATTCTCAGTTTCGAATCTTAAATATCTGTGTAACTAGTCATAAAACTACAAATCTGTTAACGTAAAGACTACTAAATAAAAAATAAAGTTTCGCTTAAATTTTTAAATCTAATTTCTAAAAAAGAGAGAAAAAGAAAGAGCGAATCCTCAATCACATAATTCAAAAACCATCAATTTTTCAATATTATATATATATTTTTGTTCACATATATGTTATTGAACTTATCGTAAGATACTCTTGTCGTATGGTTTAACTTTACTTTAGGATGTATCAGACGTATTAGATTCGTATCGACTTTATTTTACATGCATCAAGTATACATACCAGGAAGAAAATTCTTAAGAAACGGGCTGCCATGAACATGACACGATCCGATAAGTACAGCTATTCGATATTGTCCCGCATGGCGGACAGTAAACTTGACTACTGCAGTATTCGCAGCTAAGGGGTCGGTGCCTCCCAGTTCTATTAACGTAGCTACTCTGCGTGTATCTTCCGTCACTTCTACGATCAAATTATCCTTGTCGCATATCGGATATGGTTGACCGTTACGCTGATAAAACTACAAACAAATATTCTTATGTTTAATCAATATATTTAGCGCCCAAAATATATGACTAATCAAAACGCCATTTTTAACTGTGCTAATCACGCGTGGTCTGCTTCATAATTAAATTGTATTATAGTTTTCAAATAGATTGTTGTATACCTAACTGTTTATCACTTGAAATCTCGCAACTTTATATTTTTACAGACGTGTATTAAAATAACTGTTTTATGAATGTGTTTCGTGTTTCACATTTTACGCGGATTATTTCCTTGGAATGTAAATATCCGCGGCGGCAGAGCCGCTTTACTCACTTTTACAGTAAAAGTCATCGTTTCGCCGACCAGCTGAGGCTCTTCCCACTCGAAATGAACGCGGCAGTTACTCGGCAATAAATATTTTCCTGTGACGTATTGCAGAAGAGAATGTTTTGCTTCGGGTGCCAGAGCGGGCTGCGTCATAGCAGCCAGGGTAACCAGCCCTGCCACCGATACGGAAACTACCAGCATACCGCCTGGCGGAGTATAAGTTATTTGTTAGCTTTGTGCACATTTAATCAATGGTCTCTACTTTCAAACGCGTGTAAAACGTTCAACAAACGTTCAGAAAAGAATTAGCAAAAAATAATGAAAGATTGGATAAGAGAAAACCGAATCTGTTTTAATGCTTTCTCTTTAAACGTATACCGTTTTAATTTGAACGACATCGGTAATTAATAATAATTTTATTAATAAGTATTTAATTATTTGTTAATTTATTATTACTATTAATTCCTCAGTGATAAAATTTTATTGCGTTTCATGTTTTATGTCGCGCAAAGATAGTATAAAAATCATTTCCGTTAAAATTGCCGTTCTCAAACTGTTACTATTGTGGCGAATCCACGAGGCATACGACAATAAATCCTCGTTCCGGAGGAAGGATTTCGTTTCACCGAAATAGAGAGAAAATGGTGTTACATAAACTCGTACCCCATGTCCAAGCGTCCTGATGTTGGCTGTTCTTCACAACGGCACTCCACAGATCCGCTTTTAGAGTTTCTAAATCTTCCTTTGAAGTAGGCAACGTCTGCCTGGCCTGCATCCATCGCGGTAGATCCTTGCCAAGGGCTGCTCGTGCCGCATTGTCCTCCACCCAGTATACATCCTCCAGGGACATCACCTCCATCTGCATCAACCTGACAAAGTACATCTTCAAAGTATACGTTCGAAATATACTTCACAAAGCCATACCTTTATAGGCCTCTTAGAGATAGCCCGTTTATTTTAGCGGATAAGAGACAACTAAATAGGAAGGAAAAGTTTTATAAAATTTCAATGTAACAGTAATTAAGAAATTATTTTTCAAAGCTAACGAATCCGAATATAATAATTTAAATAATGTATTACGAATTATTGATAACTATATTATTCAGATTTTTCTGCGATGTAATAAAATATATAAATTGTATCAATTAAAATTTGTGTGATTCAACTCAAGAATCTAAATAATAATTATCGACCATTCGTAATAAACTAATTAAACCTATTCGCGAATTAAAAAAAATAATATCTTGACAGTTCTGTCACCAACCATTGCTACGTATATATCATTATATCATTAAGACTAATATTCAACCGTTATTGAGCTATTTATACTTGTGCAAATTTCTCTTACTTTTGATAATAATTGTGTAGGCCATGATCCGTCAACCATTGACGTAGCACCAGTCTCTGCTGCAGCAGACGCGCGGCGCGCTGCAGACGTTCTTCATCCTGAGCCGGAAGCTCGGGAAGCGCATCGACCTCACCGCAACTCGCGAGGGTCGAGATGCCTGTTAAAAGAAGGAAAGTCATGTATATTCTTTTGGCACAAAAATATGCGATTAATTTGAGACGAAAAAAACAAGGCGATAACTCAAACATCAGAAACGAGAAAATACAATTTCGATCATCTCTGAACTCGCACATATGTATTTTGAATTTTCTTTCAAAAAGAGACAAAAAAATATTTTTTTGTTATAAGACGCAAATTATATATATAGTTTTCATTATATCTTCCACGATCCTATAATAAATAAACAGGATTCACTACAAATCATAATCCATTGCCTCTTCACTTTTTTTCTGACATGAGATGAGGTGGATTTTTTACGGCGTCCTATCCTTAGATAACAACGCATTGTTAATTAATGATGCTTCTGTAATCAGTGCGAAATGGCATCCGAGATATTCGTGTACCGATAGCTCGGTATCATTGACAGAGAGAATGGGTAATGTCGGCTGCGATAATTTGCGTTACTTCACTTCCTTCGCATCCGTTTTCGATGGGATAGTGTCAGTCGTAAAACCAATCAGAACCGGGTAGAACGTGCCGCGTGCGTCTCGAGATGCGTCGCCACATCTTGCTTCTCGTTCTTGCCTGCATCCTCGCGTTCACGGACATCGCAATCGCGTCATGTTTCGCCAACAAATACGAAAATGGTGAGGCTACATGACATTTGACGAGAACTGTACTTTCGTCTATTTCACAAAAAAAAATTATCTCTCTCTTTTATTTTGTAATTTAACTACGTATATCATTTACGCTGAAACTTTATACGTTTTAATTTTGCTTTTTTATGAATTGCTAAAATATAAAATAAAATGTAAAGTGGTAATAATTGTCGCGATTAACTGATCTCGTTTTGCTATTATTAAACTATTTAATTATCCATAGGATCACACGAGCGTGTGATATGCTCCAATCTGACCAACTTAAATATCGCCATCAATTACGGCGGGACGCTCGTAGACGACATGATGATTTTTCAATCGCAGATAGATAATATTCCCGATCAATCGTTCCTGAGATACAGTAAGAGCTTAGTATCTCTGAATATGCGCGACTGCGGTATCAGAGAAATTTCCGGCTACGCCTTCGACGGTTTGAAGTACATGAAGAAGCTCGGCCTGTCGTACAATAACATCACGTCGGTGAAGGATCAGTGGTTCGTTGGTTTAATATTTCTGGAGCAACTGGATCTCTCATATAATAACATCGTGTCGATCGAGTCCACGGTCTTCGAGACATTGCGAGGCCTCAAAAGGCTCGACGTCAGGAAGAACCGTTTGACATGCTTGGAACCGGCCCAACTCGCACCCATGGCAGGCATCGAGAGGTTTCATTTTTCCGGAAATCCCTTCACCTTTCGATGCCGTGGCACGGTGAGCGTTCCACTTCTTTTCATCAAAAAAAAAAAAACTCTCGTTCGACCACATATTCGAGCATTATAGCGGAATAAGCGGAATAATAGCGCGACGCGACGATGCGATGACTTTTGTAATTTGCTTTAAAACTCAGATCTCGAGAATATTTGTAACATAATATTGGAAGAAAGAAGAGAATGAAGATATTTCAATCTACTGCTGCTCGCGTATAAATATCTAACCGGATGCTGACATTTTGTTCCAATGCTCGCGTTATCAATGACAAGTTTCATTGTAACAAAACAAATCGCTAATGATTTCGAATCTAATCTCTCCTATGTTACAGCTGACGTTGTGGTTACAAGATCTCGGCATAAATTACAAAACTGAGCAACGCGGAGATGAAGACTGGTTGGACAGTATATTGTGGCTCTGCGCCGCGGACGACGGCAAGGTGGCCGATTCCGAAGTCCTGATGAAGGAATGCGTTATTCTTAATCTATTCAATCAACTTCGCACTGGTCTAACCACGGCCGAGTCTTTTCCCTTATCTATTCCGCAGGAGTGTATATACGCAAGAAACGAACTCACCAAATGCGTCACTACAGATCGCAGACGTGGCAGGGAAGTTATCACTAACGGACACGTCATGAGGAAACTGTTACGACAGTTGATGGAATCGAAATCAACTGTATAATAACAGCGGACTAATTATAAATTTAAAAACAAATAATGCGTTGCCATAAAATATTTTACGTTAATTCTTTAGACGCTAGCATTCCTAATAAACATCATATCTGATGTCAGATTTTCGTATCGTTAACAAAATGATTTCTTTGTTTGCTAGACAAAACTGATTTTGTCGGCAAATTCGTCATACATAATTCCATAATTATATACTGATCTATTCTGCTTCATGTAAAAATGTTTAAGGCAAAATAAATGCTCTTTTTTTTCTGAGGCTCTAGATATATTATTTTTCGTATCTAAATATATATTTTTTCAAGGAAAATGTATGCGTTGTTTTTCAAGCTGCACAGTTGAAAAATTCGTGTTAAATTTAACAGATATCACATGTCTCAAATGGTCCAGACAAATTTTTGTGTTAATTTAACATAATATGAAATATGTTAAATGGTGACACTAATACTATATTAATATTTTAACACAGAGAGAGAGAATAAATGCAAACCTCAAAGTAATTTGAAATAAATTTTATGTAAAAAATTAACATATTTTTAATGATAAAATTAATTTGGAAAAATGTAATTGATGGTTTGTAGTCATTCTCACTCCTATTGTAGAATAAAATCAACATTTTTTCTGTAAATTTTAACAGATAAATTCTATCTCTAATAATATGAAACATACCTATTATGTAAAATTGAAAACAGGTGTATATTGTGTTTTTTTAACACTTTTCAGTTGTTTTAATATTTTATTTGAGTTCAATTAACACAACAGCAATATGTTAAATTAACACATAAATATATCAAATATTTAACAAAAATTTTAACCAGAATATTTTTTAACAAGTAAACACAAATTGTCCAACTGTGTGTATCTTTCGTAACAATTAGCCATTAAAAACTTGTGTGCTTTCGCAAATATCTATTCTCCAAGAGATTATTTTAAAATTATCTTAATTAGTAGAAAAGGTAAACATAAAGAATGTACAAAGAAATCGATTTTTATAGATCCAAGAATAATTTCGTAATAAGAGGATTAATTCGCTGCACCACGCTGCTATACACGCAGATATGAGATATTTATAGCGTACATACGTCAGTGCAAATTACACAATACGGTATGAAATTAGGGTTTAGACCCGGTGACCACTCGAGATTCGCATCAAACATTCGTCCTCGCAGAGCAGTTACTCACCGGAGGATGCGCTCCCGCTGGGCCGCAACGACATGCCGATGGATGATATCTCGCCGGCGAGGAAATCTTTGTTTTCGCGTTGTCCATTTCGGCGGCCCGGATTTTTGTCTGGCATAATTCCCTCTCTCTTTCCCCTGTCTTGTCGTCGCACCTTAACGGCTACGGCGCGTTTCGCTCACCGTTGTCGCCCCGACGTCGGTTCCCGCATCTCTTCGAAAGATTACGTTAATCGTTCATTCGAGACACATTTTACTTCATGTAGGTATTTGGAGAGGTGCGCCAAACGCGAATGTGCAGCTGATAATATTGCAGTGTCTCTGAGATGCGCGCGGCTAGACTCGCGTCGCGAAAACGCTCGATCTTACTTTACGGAATAACCGGAATTGTGCGATGCCGAGCGATTTGGACAGTGATCCGGAGACACTGAAGAACGAGTGCGATTATGGCAAAATAAGGAATTAGGTTGTTATAATGACCGGCTTTCCCGTGAATCGTGCTAGAATTATGGACATTATTATGCGATTAATCCTCGAATACACATATGTACACAAGTTGAATTTGATTGCACGATGAAAAAATTCTTCGACTTAATAAATCATGTGTTCTTTTTCATATGCTTTTTAAAATATCGCATAGAATTAGTAGTATCAGAGCGTTATCTTAATCATGATATATTTATCTTGTTGCTGCCAAATACGTAAAATTTTAACGCACGGTTCATGATATTAGAAAAAGGGTAACGTAAACTCAGCACGTATCCGAGAATTAGACCGTGAACAAGCATCATTAATTATTTCAATTATGTACGCGCCGCCCTTGTACGATTTATAAAGTAGTGAAATTTTATCGCGAGAACGCGCACAAAGATGCAGCGTGCATTTTTGCGAAACGTGAAGAAAAGAGAGAGACATCGAAGAGCTTAATCTACGTCGGTGAAGACAAAGGGCGTTTATGCTTTTGCCGAGAATTAATTCAACGATGGAAAACATTAATCACCCTTTCACGCTCAACAATGGCCCCCTCCCGGTATGCTTGTGAACGAAAGAATAGACGGGGCAGAGCGCAATTAATTTCAATTATTCGTGGCAATTCGCGGATGCAGGTGAAAGCAAATAGAAGTGCGTAGGCGGCTGCGATCGAGACAAAGCCAATGAAGTAGAGGATGGATGAACATTAATTAGCAATTTATAAATCGATAACTGAGATGATTGATTTTACACTCAAAGAGAGAGAAAGAGAGGGGGAGAGAGAAAGAAAACAAGGGAAAACAAAAACAAAAAATTTTTATGAAATTAATTCATTCTCTCGCGAGTTTTATGAAATACAACAACAAGTTGCAAAATCGTTACACAATAGCATCGTTTAATTGCTCTAACAATGGTAAATTATTATACGTTAGACAAGATATTATAGGGGGAGAGAGGGTGACACTGTGTTAAATAGACACATATTATATTCGCGAAGAAGGATTATATAGACATAGAAGGATTATAGACATTAGCGCCGTAGCTATGGTATAATCTGCTTAAAAGCACATATAATTCACACTGTACATCATCCTAGGTTTTTAATTAACGGCTCATCGTAATCCCACGGAATAACGTGAATTCATGAAACAAGAACAATCGGCGGGGAATAGCGGTCGAGAGAGCGAATGTCCGAACTTGGCGAAAATTTAAATCCTTAAAGTTTAATTTAGAAAGTCGATTGCGTGCCGTGTAAAAATTCCACGTTGAAACACCCGCACTGTTTCTATAAGTCCGTCGCTTCAATTCCTCAATCCTGTACGTACAATACAATTGCGATTGAAAATTTTATTCGATTTAGCGTAATCATATTTTAAACTGGATCAAAGTGATAAACCGGAAGAAATTGAAATATAAGTTTTATTACGCATAACACATTAATAAACGCGTTGCGTATATTCAATAATTTAATAAAATTTGTCATTATTTTGTACAAATAATTGAATTTTGTGTATTTGAATGCATTTAATAGATTGTAAATACGCGAGAAGCCTCAAGAACTAAAGGAAAAAGATTTTATTACTTTTTATTACCAAATCGTATCGGAAATAATTGACTCGTCAGTTCTCGTACTAAATCCAAACGCATAAAACACAATTGACCTAATAAACATGACGATGCAATATTAAGCATCGCGATAACACGAGGACGCCCGATTCAATCACGATGCGGATACATTAGTATAAATTAAGTGAATTTTCGAAAAGGGGTCGAGGGTACACTCGAGGTCAAAGCGGGATATCGCATATCCCGCATTTTTCACGCACGTCTCATTTTTTGTGAAAAATTTATCGCGCGTTCAATGCTAGTTGCAGAAACAACCGCGAAATTTCATAAATAAATAAAAATATACAAAACGAGATAATACATATATGTACACATATATACATACACGAGCGCATAGAGACGTATATTTTTCTCGAGCGTTTCTCTTCAGGGCTGAATCGAATTTCTGAGCCTTTATCATCGCTATATTTAATACATATTTTATCGATTCTGACAAGATGATGGATGTTTTATGATAATGTATAGCGGTACGTATATTCCATATGAAAAATGGGCATTTATCGATTTCCGATATTTGTACAATACAATTCGGTTTAATTATATGTACATACATCAGATTGTCCTAATAGCTGTAGGTAATATTAATAAGGCATTATATATGCTGGACATTTGATTGCTACCAGCGGATTGTCTAGATTAATCACACGCGATGTGAAAAACGCGTAACTCGTACACATTGGAGGGAGGAGGGGAGGGGGCCTGTCACATAATTAAAATTCCTAGGGAAAAAAAATAAAATCAATGCAATTTCGTGAAACCAACGACTTGTAAAAAGTTTAAAGATGATACAAAGCTCTCGATCTACACGTCGATGCCTGTTGTTGGCAATAAATTCTGACCCTTGAAACATTTATTGTTAGAGGTATCCACAATATGTATAAAATTGTAACTGCAACAATATAAATAATAATATTCGTAATATTCGTGAACATGTGAAAAAATATCGCAAAGAATCCTTGAAACATTTTGTTTCCTCGATGCAACAAAATTTCGAATTAATAGATACTTGTTACCAAGTTGTAAGTGATTTTCCTTCGTAAAATTGTAGCAGGTTGTAAAACAGTCCGATAACATCGGTAGTAAACCTGAAGATTTTATATTTCTTACGGGGAATATGATCGCGCGATTTCAAGCGTTGATCGGTCTTTTTCTCTTAAACGATGTGATATTTCAAACGCTAATCTTTTTTTGCGACAAACTGCTGACTTGTACGTAATCCGCTTTATGAGATAGGATAATCTCAAGACCGTAATACGGGGATCCGCGTTGTTGAAAGGCTTTGATTACCGATGTGAAAGAGTGATGAGAAAAGCATGTGTGTCATTAGAACGATTACGTTATTCCGATTTCAATAATCCGACAAGTTGTCAAAGTTCGAGAGAATGTGATAAAAGAATTAACAATCGGATCGGAAAAGCTATGGAAAATACGTTACATGTCAGACGAGCGAAAGAACGAATCACGTCGCAAAGATTCATCGGCGTTTCATTCGCGGATCCGTATTTTTCGCGAGGTTCTCACTCGACCGCATCACGCTCACATTTTTCGATCGACGAGAGCCTCTCGTATTTTTCTCCGACAGAGCGTGTACGAGTCGGTGAAAATAACTTCCGCGCTAGAACAAAGAGAGAGGTCGCGGCAACCTGCTTAGACGGAGGGCAACTCTTGACCTTTTCGAACGGATATCCTTCCGACGTTAGGTAGGTCGGTACTTTGCGCTAACGATCCTTTCGCGAAGCGACGGGGGAGGAAAACCGGGGCGCGTTATACGTACGTATGTATGTCACATATTGCTCATGGTTATGCATGAGAGGCTCGGGTTTCCGTGCGCGCCAAGATAGGGCAGATCGATCGCGCGTTTTCCGCGTACCAAGTTTTGTGCATCACGCGCGATCGCGACTGGTTGATTACGAGATCTCGAAATTTAAGATTACCGTCGCGTCGAGGGCATGCCAAGTAAAATATTTTTCATGCTTTAAGACTTTAAGATCTCGCCGTCGTGATATCGCAGCAAGTATCGCGACAGCGTGTTAGCGATGTATTTAATTCATCGTTATTGTTTGACAAATAAATTTATTCAATTTGATACGTGTAACTTTTTATCTCCTCGTGGTGTGCTGGCATCGCTTCATTTTACGGGGCAATGCACCGTGTATATAAAATGTAATAAAGTAATAAATTTTCCGTCACAGTCCCTCCCTGAATCATAAAATTAAAAAAGCACCGAGTGTACGTAGCTATATGTATACGTTTCCTGTGTGCACGCGGTGCCAGAGTACACGCTTTCCATCTCTTTCATTAATATTTATATCATCCTAGCAGCGTGATGCACAAGAAAAATAGCTACACGTCATGTTTTATTTCGTACCGGGCATTCACGCGAATCTCGTTGGTATTTGACAGGCGTTTATAAATATCATTTCCGCGATAAATGGAGAAAAACGCGTTCGTGTTTTCCCAGACTTGATTTTCTGCGGGATTTGCGAGCTCGTGAAATCGCGTAATCTGAATACACTGTAGTATTCATAGGCGTCGCGTGGAAACGTAAAAGAATCTTGCCGACATACTTTATTTAAGTTTACGAAGATTCGCAAGACGACTGTTTAGTGACGCATCTCGCAACTCATCACGACGACATTTATATGCAATACGACCCCGTCGAATCGTTAATGACAATAGTACCGTAACGCGGCTACTCCGACTAATTAGAAACTCTATCGTAGGCGCGATACTCCCTGAGTTATGCAATTATGCGGAGTACAATGCAGAGTTTCGCTCTACGCGACACACATTCAATTAGTCGCGTTTTATTCCCAGGTGTCTAATCGTGTATGCTCGCGTATTTGCGACGGACATCGGTCCACGGAACGAGAAACGAGCCTTTTTTACCGCGACGATGAATTATGCATCCTCAGGGGAGAAAACCGTTTGCCCCGCGGGAACAGATAACGTTAATGTTCCAACATATCTAGCGTAAAGATGACGTAAAGGAGCGAAATAAAATTTCACGATACAATTTAATCTCTTTTAAAGTCAATGCTAAGAGCTTTCTCATCGATCAGATTATTCCAATACTCGATATATACATTTTAGGGAGAGAAACAAAAAAAAAAAAACATTTTCAAGAAAAGTTAATATAAAGAAAAGTCGATTCCGAGAGAGAGAGAGAGAGAGAGAGAGAGAGATTCACATATCGAGATCGGCATATTTTACTATTTCAATGCGTTGAAGATAGTTTTCCATTTCGCGTTCTTGAAAATCTGCGACTGCATTTATCTCGAAGTCGAATCGGAAAGCGGATAAACGTACGTCCGCAAGTTGCATAAGACATAATTTCTATGCGCTTCTGTGCTTGTTTTACAGTAATCCGTACTGTACCGGTTATCTTCTGGTTTATTTGCATTAATCCGGTTCTTTATTCATAAGCGGTATGTAAAAAAGATGCAGAGAAAGAGAGAGAGAGAGAGAGAGAGAGAGTTCGCTGGGTTTAATGAATAAATAAGTATCTCTACGTGCGCGTTTCGGTGCAATTTCGATGATATAATCATTCACTTATACATATCTCCTTTTTTATAAGTAGATCTCGGAAAACAATATCGTGTTATCGTTAAACTATCATTTGCGTCTTGCACCCAGATGTTCGCCGGGCACGGGGTATCACCGCGTCTGATCGTTGAAACTTTGTTGCGCGATTTCATATCGATAGCACTTTCCAACTATCGTACCGAAGTAATTAACGGACTCGTGCGTCTGAAGGATATTTGGCGGTAGGAAGGATATGTGGTATTAAATCACACACGGACACTCTCGGAACGGATTTAATTTGCGATTCTCCTGTGTACTGTGTAATCAAGCTTGGCGAAATGGTTTCCAACCGCTTAAGCAGTATCTCGTACTCGCGTTTCCGTGCCATTTCGCCGAGGTGTTTCGAGAGAATTCAGCCACCAGCGATTTCTACGTGCAATTCGTGATTGCGCTCGTCGAAAATAATCTTCGATTCGGAGGATTTACGAGGGTCTCGCGTGACAGGTCTATATGCGATGTCGACAATCGTAAACGACATCTCGATCTCGTCTAGCGCGTGAAAAAGCGACAGATTTTCCACCCAACGCGAGAAGCAATTTTACAAAATATTAATATTAACAAATAATCTTAGTGCAATAATATCGTGTAATAAATATATATATATATATAGCTTTGCCTTTAATACAAGAAAACTTTTCAGAATCGATAAATAAGTAATGCTCGTGCTTCATACGAGAAGATGATTATTTCATGCATGTACCCGTGTATGACTAACAATTATAATTATTAATATTTTTATATGCAAGTTTGATTTCCCTCATATTTATCGCAATAATTTTTTTTTTCGATAAATTTGCTCGTGTTTACATGAAATGTGTGTGGCGCAGATAATATCTCGCTCTAATGCTTTTGCGTCGTACCTTTCTGCGGTGATTACGATTGCGGGCCGATATATATATACTGTCAGAAATTCTTTATGTAGCCTAAAGAAAAAGCTTTCCGGCGCGGTAAGTATGAAGGTTGAGGTCATCTAGGGGACGATCGATACTTTTCCCTTCATCCACACATGTTACTCGCGTGTAACAACGAACCTCGGAAAATCGATCTCGCGTGAGGCAACGTATTATCCCTTATCCCTTAATTCGAATTTGCCGTCACGTAGTAACGATTAGTAATCCGACTATATCCCGGCGTTTATCTCGGACGCGCGATCACATAAGTAATTGCTTGAAAAAGTTCTCGGGTAAAATGTTTTATCCTTCTCTTCGATGGGAAAAAAATAATCCCCCTGCCGCGCGAATGTGTTTCGCCTCGAAATAATTTCCGTTCTTCGTCTCGAGTCAGTTAGAGAAACACGGTAGCGGGATAATAACGCGAGGCGAGGCACGAGAGAGAAGGAGAGCGAATTATACGTTTTTCGCCGCAATGCCGAGTTTCGAAGAATCGATCCTGTACGTTCGTTTTGCGAAGCGTTGATCTATATCGAACGAGCCTCTTGCTCGCGAAAGCTTCCTTTCGGCTCGTTACCCGCGTATAATGTAAGCGCATACATCACAATGAGGATGCTCCCGCATAAATTACGCCGCCGACAATGAGAAAGATGACGGCGTAGCCGCAATTGTAACCGATATATCGCTCCTATTTTTAATGCTAATTTACATCTTGAAAATAACAACAATTATCATTGTAATTAATCGCGCGAGTTCTGAGTTAACGAATAATAGCGGCTGCGAAGGCGTATGATATTTAGCGCCAATTATTTATCGTTACAACTGTGCGCCTGGCATGTATATATTTGTTATGTTAAATTTTGCATACATCACAATGAGGATGCTCCCGCATAAATTACGCCGCCGACAATGAGAAAGATGACGGAGGATGTTATCCCAACGGCGTAGTCGCAATTGTAACCGATATATCGCTTCTATTTTTAATGCTAATTTACATCTTGAAAATAACAACAATTATCATTGTAATTAATCGCGCGAGTTCTGAGTTAACGAATAATAGCGGCTGCGAAGGCGTATGATATTTAGCGCCAATTATTTATCGTTACAACTGTGCGCCTGGCATGTATATATTTGTTATGTTAAATTTTCGCTCCGCATTATTTCATTAGTATAATTACTCAGGCAATTAAAATTGTTAACATTCATATCGTTGCAGCATCAATTTTACAATAATCGTAGGAGTTCTGTACTATCGGATGACGTTCTCGTATGTGAAAACATGTAACGTGGCATTCTAGGATTAAGAGTCAGATGTACGAGTCGTAGAAAAATCTAGGAAAATATCGCAAAATCCTGATAATGAAAGGAAAGAGAAAGAAAAACAGAGTTTTATTGCCAAATGATTAACCACGCAAGAATAGTGAACCATATCCGCTGTATTTGCTTGATAAAATCAAATTCACTCCGAAACGAAAACAACATCGGTCACAAAGCATCGCGCGGAACAATGTTTTTCTTTGCCTGGCATATTTGTCTTCGACTTAAAAGAGATGGACTTTAAAGTTGGATGATGAAGATGAGTCCTTCGGAATCTGAAACTTTCTCTCTCTCTCTCTCTCTCTCCCTCTCCTATTTCTTTCTTCCTAATCTCTCTTTCTATAAAGTTTCGGACCCGGTCATGTGTAGATCCGCCATCGTCGGTGCCGCCCGATCATCGGTATCGAATTTCTAGCACGGAGAAATTCAAATTCGCGGAAACTTTGGCGAAGAGAAACCACCGATCGCGTTATCCTGCAGTCCGGAAACTTTCATCGTGACCCGAATGCGCTCATTCCGTCAGGAACGGAAATGAATTAACCATCGTCTTGTAATGGGATTTTATACACGCTCCTCCTTTCTTTGAAAAGTGCTGAGTTTTATGCTCCAAGATTGCGGTACGGCGCGAATTAAGGGCGTGTTCCCTTAAACGTGTCGTCAAGCATCCTATCGCGGCAAAAACAATTTTAAAAAAGTCTTAAGAAAATAAATGTCACCATTTCTGATACTGAGGAATAAAAGATATTTTCGATCGTATCTTGTCGGAAAAAATGGAGTTAATCGAAGCAAATTTATATATGGTTATTATTATTCATATTAATCTTTTTTATATCACTACCTTAAGAGGTTTATGATATAAATCGGCTAAATAATCTCATAAATTAATTAAAGAAAAGAACAAGAGAAAACAAAGCAGATTTTTTCTTCAGCTATAATCGACGAAAGCGTGAACTGATTGTGAGATGTGATTTGCTGAAATGAGATTATGTGATTTCTTAACGAAAAACGGTGCATCTTCTCCGAGATTAAGCTCCGATGATGTCTATGGCAAGTAATGTACAAGTATAGCGTTTCGATATCGTTATAGTTTGTATACAAGCGTACGTCGCGTCCTGTAAAGAAGTGCGCGTCCGCTGTTTGGTACGAACGGATGTAGCGGGCGCAGTGGTAAACTTACGGTTTAAACCGACGGCGGCTTCCATCTCTCTCTCCTGAGTCTCCGAAATCTCGACTTCCAATACTTACTCGAGATCTCCGACGGCGCGAGAAAGAGAAGAACGATTTCGAAGAACGAGGGAAAGACAGGAAGAGACAAGAGAAATAAAAAAAAAAAAAAAAAAAAAAATTTTCTCCCCCCAAAAAAATACCCCCGCCATAGAAATTTGCACTTTTGAGATTACGATCGGCAGCCTTCAATCGCTCGTGAGCTTATGACACGAGAATAGTTTTCGCGAGGGAAGGGAAGAGAGGGAGTGATCCTACAGAACGACGAGATCTACGGGATTTAGGTCGGAGTAAGGTGCGAGACTCTGAAAACGGGAAGGGGGAAAGTGGGGACGAGGATGCACCTTCCGAAAACACGGGTCGCTCCTACGATCGACTAGATTCCGCTGATGGTGGTGTCGTGTTAAGGATCGGGTTGACCGCCAACGTGTCAAAGGCTTTCCGCGCGACCAGCCTCGCTCGCAGCCTCACCGTTGACAAGGACGCCGTTTCTATCGCGGACGCGCTCGTCGGCAGCGAGCATAATGCCCCGCGTGCGTAAGCGCGTAAAGAAGAGAGAGGAGAGAGAGAGAGAGAGAGAGAGAGAGGACGACGATTAGAAGAAGAAGACGCGACAAGTGAAAGAAGAGGGATCGCGACAGACGCGACGCGCCAAATCTTGGGACAAGATTCAAGATTCGATCTCTTCAAATAACACGATCCGATAACTGATAAGAACACGACTCCGCTCCCGATACGACGCGCTCGCGCGGACTCACGCCAGGCCACTGCATGCGATACGATTACGCGGCCGGAGCCGACCCTCCGCGTCGCGCCGACCCCACCACGAGCAAGCGCGAGAGGACCACGCCAACCTTTTCTCTCTCTCTCTCTCTCTCTCTCTGTCTTTCCCTTTCTCTTTCTCTCTATCTCTCGTTACCCTCCGACGGGGGTATCACGCCGTCGACCTACTCATGTCGCCTTTTGAGCGCGGCCGTGCTCTCGTCTTCGAGGCGTCGCCACGCCATGGCCACGCCACCCCCGCGACCCGCATCCATCCCCGCATCGCAAAGTGTTCTCGATTGTAAAGCGCGCCCGATGCGTGTATGTGTACCCTGGCTGTAACGCGCGCGTCAGTATCCGGGAGATCGATGGTCGGTTAAAAAAAAAAAAAGGGAAAGAAGAGCGAAATTTTGGGAAAGGGGACCGCAAACAGAAAAATCTAGAGGACACATTCAAATACTTTTCATGAGATAATATACAGATACTGTATAACCTTGGTGCAAAATGACTCGTCAAACACACTAGAAAAGTCTAGTCGTTTATCTCGTGGAATATTTTCTCGTATTTTAAATAAGGAAATATTTATCGCGAGAATATCTTTTTAATGATTACAAAATTATTTTTAAACATGTTAGATATTATTTCTTATCATCGAAAGTACCATTTCGTCCATTACCATACATATTTTGCAGTAATGAACAATACATTTCGCAAAACCGGTGATATAAAAGAACGCGAGAGTCACGTAAAAGTCACGAGACATTCCGAAAAGAAATCTAAATTCAACGAGAATACACCGGTGAGATACGCGAGAGCATTGTTAGACACGTGACTGGGTTGGAATCGACATTCGCGAAAATCGAACAATTGTCGGGGAGCATTGCCAAGCGGAATGTACGTCACGCGAGTCCCATTCTCATCTCGCAAGGATATTTCAATAACATCTCGGCGAAAAAGCCGCGGATGAATCTATTTGAACGAAATAAATTCGATAAAAATGTGCAAACGTTGATCGTTTTTAAATTTTTATTTAAAGAAACGCTTTTCATCGACAAGATAATAATTTTCAAACTCTGAGTCATTTCTCACATTTCAGAGTACAAGAAATATTTCGTCTCGCGATTATTTCTTTATGAATTTTCATGATGTATAAAGCAGATAAAAATCAAGTAGAACTTTAACCTTGAAAACTTAATGTTAATTACTTGAAAGTTACGTCTCATTAGGTTGTTAACTACCTCAATACTTTCGCGGGATGATGTCAATTTCTTTTGTATCGCACGATAAAATACTCCATGAGAGAGAGAACTTTAATGCCAGGTACGGAGATGCATTTCGCTTCTTGCAGAAAACAAAAAGGACTCCCGCTAAGTAGAACGACACGATCTCTCGCTGAATCTCGACTGCCAACTTGTAATTGTATAAAATGAAGAATAAGAATCAAAATTTAAAATGATATAAGATATATGTGATATAGCAATGTGTCTATATAATAAAAAAAATCGATTTCCCTTGCCAAGAAGAGTATATAGAAATAGGCGAAGGAGATCATCCCGAATAAAATTCAAAAAGATGAAAGCTTTTTACATATAGCAGAAATCTTATCTTTTCCAATATAAATTATGTTCGATTGACTTAACTCGTTCCGATTTTCAAAATTGATTTAGGGAGAATATCAGAGAGAAATCAGATATATTTAGTAAGAAAAGGCTTGCCATTCTGAAACAGAGAGAGAGAGAGAGAGAGAGAATTATAATTAACTATATATAAAAACTATATTTTCTTACAGATATATTTAAAAGTTCAATAATGAGATATTTTAAACAAAATATTAAATTATCATAACTGACAATAAAAACAATATAACAATCCGGGATATCCTATATAATTTTCATTTTTATTTCTTTTAAATCTTTTAAGATTTTCTCTCGCTATTCAAATCTCCCGACAATTTTCATTTTAATATCGAGACTTCGAAATAACCTGATGGCAGTATGCTCGCGCCTCGACGAGTCCGGGAGACGTAATTCCACTGACATTTCGCGTCCGGAAAACGACGGAGACCGTAATTTCGTCGAGATCGATAAAAATGATTCCGATGTCGCACTATAGTGTAGGAGCAGCCTAAAGGAACATTGCCCGAGCACATTGCGATATTGGTTTCGGACTAGTTCGTCGCTAAAAATTGGGCTTGTACTTTTTCCGATAATTACGACCTGTTCCTCGTCGAGTAGCGACAAAATTATCTAGCTACTATAAAAAACTAGAAGAATTCCTCACCGTCGAATGATGTATGAATAATAATTTTCGACTATCGACGATGACGACGCTTCGTCGGCATATAAATGTCTGACATAAACATACAAATGTTCGATTATCTCGATGTAATTAATGCAACACAAGCCGCCATCTCGATGTTCGAGCTAATTACCCAAGCTTAATTGAAAAGCTATTTGATAGCAAGATTAAAAACAGGGTGTCTAGTTAAATCTTGTAAAAAAATTCTCTAAAAATTCCCTGGTCTTCCAGGTATTTTTGTTCAAAATTCCACGTAAAGAAAATATTTTAAAGATCTTTTGGTGCTATTTCCTAAAATAAGTTTTTTTATTGTACGCGTTCTCTAATGTTTTTCACTCATACGAAGGAAAAACGCAAAGCCACTTAAGTTTCAAGTGCTTTACAAATGTACTGAAAAAAACTGAATAACTTTTATTAAGATAAAAATTTTTAGCTTGTATAACATTTTCATTTTTTATTACTAAATATTAAAATAAAGAAAATGTACTGTATATTCAATATTTTGTTAAAACATTGAATATATATAAACAAAGATAGATATTTATAATATATTTTGACGGATTGCCTACTGCTTATAGTATAAGAGCAAAATTATCAGAAAGAATTTTTTTTAAATTCCTTGAGTCTCAATAAAATTCCATGAGAATTCCCTGATTTCTCCAGATACAAGAATATTCCCTGAGAATTCAGGATTTCCATGTTTTTCCAGGGAGTAAACACTCTGAAAAAAAGCCCATTTTTCCGTTAAACGACTCAATATTATTTATCTTTCTTATCGCATTAGCGTATTTATGTGTCCAATAGCACGTAGAATTAATGTCATCATTTGCAACTTTTAACTGTTCACTCAAGTTGTAACGCGACGATTAAAATATCGTGGCAACTAACTTTAAAAAGTCTTCGATTTTCCTCGAATTTTCTCGTTTCCGGGGATCGCAAATCGAGCTATCCGCTTGAACGAACGCGCGCGAGGAGCCTGTAAACATACCTTCCCGCATCGATTGCGGAAAGTGGTCGAAATGAATAGTCGTGCATGTCCGACGACATCCACTCTCGGCTGTGGATCGATGCGGATCCGAATGCCGCGTGTATCATTCATTATTCATTTTCAAGGCTTCATCGCCATTCCGCACTCGCTAACCAGAACCTAGACAACTTTCGATGCTCTGGATTTCTTTCGCCACGAAACGCCGTGGCGTTTGCGCGGCCAGGAACGCGGTAAGAGCTCGCGTCTAATGTGTATTCTCACTTTAAACGCTAAACTCGAGAACGCGAATAGAGAACGCTTTGATAACAATACTCGAGGAATGTTCGTCGAATTACAGAGAGACGCCAACAAACGATCCATACTTAGTTAAGTTAAACCTTTTGTTATCGATAACTATAGCCGTTTAACCGAGTCTATATGCTCATGTCAAGAACGACTATAACTTAACTGCGACGCAAACTATAGCCGATATGTCTATTCGCGCGTTGCGAGCTACGTTAATAATTGCAATTTCGCGCGCGAGCCTATATTTTTCCCGTTTATCAATGACAGTATCGCGTCGATTAATTTGGCGCAACAGCCATTATCGGTTATTGAGAGAAAGAGAGAGAGAGAGAGCCACACGCCATTAGGCAAATGGCGTTTATCGGTTAGTGGATATGATATTAGTATAACGTTTCTCGATATTAATAATTCGCATTAAATCACGAGTGTATGTCGATATGTCACGACATTGTTTCCCTTCCGCTCCCCGCCAAAAAAAATATTTCTTCAGCAGTGGATGTATTTCAGATCAGACTTTTTCCTTATCTCGTAATTATCATGCGAGACTATTTCAATTACGCGGCAACTGCATCGCTATTTCCTAAGAAGAAATTAGAGCGCGATGAAGAATCAAGGACGATTACCGCGTCGTTTTCTCGGCAATAGTTTCTCGACAAATGCGAAAGAAATCGCACGTGCCGACGACTTAGCGCCAAGATGAAAATATTGAAAAAGTCGCGGTTGAGCGAACGCGTCCCTTCGTAAACCGCCGATAACGAGATATATATGTATATACGCTGTAAAGCTCGTGAACTACGAGAGAGAGAGAGAAAGTGCCGATATTCTTGGCAGCCAAAACGATAAAGAATTGGGCAATGCTGTTGATTTATCGCTTTATCAGCGCGTTTCTTCCGGACTCGAAAGCTAGAGCGTGGAAGCCGCACGAAAAAACGGGCGTCTCAACGATCATTCGTATATCGTCGCTGATGCGTGGCGATTAATCTCGGAATCGGCAAGATGTAACCCCCAAGCATCGCGCGAGATTAATGAATCGCGAATACTTCTTCCTCCCGCGTAATAGCCACTCGCGAACTTTGGCAATATAATCAGATATATCGGCGGGGAATTGTTCGCAAGAAAGAATAACTCTTACGATATCGAGCGCGCGAACAAGGGATTTCGTTATCTTTTCAGCGAATGAGCTTACGGCGTCGATGGTTATCTTCTCGAGCGAACCCAACATTTTCGGAGATCCCGGCGAAATTAATCTTTCCGCGACGACGTCATGTGACAATCATCGCATGATGTCGTCGAATTGATCAGCGGATATTGTAATATTCGCGATAAATTCGATTACACGTGTGTGAGTTCTCCATTTCTAAATTATTGGCATTTATAATTTCTTTTCTTGTACATAAACCTGAAACGTGTGAACTTTAATACATTGAACCGAGCGACCCCAAGAATGTGATGCAAATGTTGCTTGGATGTATAGGTTTAAAATTCATCTCAGAGTCTCTCATTTCCCTCTCGGATATCTATTGTATATTACGGAGTTCTATATTACATGTTGGATCTCCTTTGAGAGAAGCGGCTACGGCTCATTGTAAAGGCAGATCAAATTTACGGGTAATCGATAGTATCCGGGATACTGTCCGCAGAGTGAATTGACTTTGTGCCAAACAATAAATCATTACGTCACACATAAAGTTTCCGATAATAACGCCATCATTCTAATCGTGATAATAAATGTCTCTTATCGTTTATATTCTTTTCAGAGCGGTCAATATAATTTACCTCAATTCGTGAAAGTGATATGATTAACTACAATTCTTTTTACAATTAGCCATCTCGTTATTGCAAATATATAATTAGCAGTAAAAATATTCAACAAAGAAAATCTAAAAGCAATACTCTTATATCTATGAAATGTCACGTTCAAAGCTTTATAACTTTTATATGAGACCTTTTTTCTAGACATGGTAGTTTGAAAGAGACATTTTTTTTTTTTTTTTTGTACTTATGGATCACATTTTCTCCGAAGATTTTTTTAAGAAGATTTACAGAGCGGGCTTAGTGTCACATATTTAACGGAGGTAAAATCGTGTATGATTAATGGCGGTGGATAATGTGCGTGTGTGTGCTATATTATCAAGATTTACGCGAATCCTTCAACGTGAATTACACGATATACCATAATAATGCATAATGCGATCTCTCCGTGCGTCTTATATTACTACGCGAATTCTACACGTGCTTAAGATTTATTAATTCATTTTACAATGTATGCGTGTAAGGCCTTACATTAATAATTTATAAAATTCAGCCGAAATTTGCGTGTCAAAGTATATTATTCAAACTGAATATGATGCGTAAAATGATTGCATCATGATGTAAATGACAACTAATGAATGGCAAATTACGGAATCAGTCATTGAGGAAAAAAAGGATTGTTACGCTCTAATATACATTATCTGTGTCAAGCGTGTGCACGTATATATCCTTCAACACACAAAGATAATCGACCTACGCATCGTTTGCAGTGCATACGAGAGCTGCGAGCAAATTTTTGCGCAACTCACATCGACGTGATCTTGATGTAACATACGTTCTATTTCAGGGCATTACATATGCGATAATTACTCCATTATAATAACTGGCATTTCAAGTTTAAAAGAAAATCTTGATATCAGAAATTATTTATAGACAAAATACACGATTAATACGCGCACAACGTAATTATAATAAACTGTTTTAATAATTTGTATTTTTTCAGTTACATTCTTTCTATAACTATCTAAGTGTTTTTATTCGCGCGTAAAAAATTAATTAATTTACGTCTCTTACGAGAATCAAAGAATTTACCATCCTTTTATGATAATATGTCTAATAAAGTGAGTAGAGCTGTATAAGCGTCTCGATAATCGAGATACCGCGGCATTCCCCGAATCAAGAGTTATCAAGAGTCTCTGATAACGCTACGGTACTTACCTTTGTTCCTAAAGAGCGGACGATATTTGGCGAGGCCGATCTCGGCGAGCCACTGGTCCGCCTCCGTGAGTTCCCCATTGCTTCCAGTCCCTGCGGCGAGCATTAACAGCTTCCCCAGGGAGAGGACCATGGAAAGAGCCAAGAATACCCCGGATAGCACCGTTGACCATCGTGCCATTGCCCGTGGAGTGCATCTGTAAGGAAAAAAAAAAAAAAAAAAAATGGACGATTAGAATATATCTTGAATCGAAACATCTCGATCGCGTTCGCGTTAATCCCATGTCATTGACATCGCGGTATCGGCATCCGAGATACGGCATGCCATGCCAAAATTGGACAGGTTATGTGCCAAGTATTGAGGAGGTTAGGTGCGCTACGCGATGTTTGTAAACAAGCCGGACCCGCCGGCCGATCAGCTGATCATCGGCCCGATCGCTGGGTCCGCTCCGGTCAGAAAATTAAGCTTACCACATTTTCGCGGGAAGCCGTTCTCGCGCACCTCACGCAGCCTCCGATAAAACCGTGATCCTCGCTCCCGGAATGACAACGCATGTAGCAGGGACGCCGTTGAGGCAACTGCAGATGGAGCGACAAGTGGAGGGACGCGATGAAAGTTCCTAGGGAATTTCTCAACATTTGAGCACGTGAAATCATCTCGCGGAAAAATCTTGATTTTTACTCGCTCTTTTCAATTTACCTTTCTATTTTTCTTTTTATTCTTCTACTCTTAAATCTTTATTTAGTTTTACTTTAGTGTACAAAATTATTGATGTTTTTATTTCTTTATGTATAACATTGAACGTATCAATATAAAATAAGAAAGAACTTGATAATTCTTCTTGATAATTCTTGTGTGACGGATTCTAAATAAATATAGATATAATCTTGATAAACATTTATATCATTTTCTCATATTATTTATTTTATCAATCAAGTTGCGAGAGGCTAAGCTTCTAAAGATTGAAGAAATGGTAATTTCGAGATGTCGCCTGCGTGTGAGATATATGTATTGATGGATTAAACTCTCCAACATATCTAGTTTATCCACCGTTGGCAAACATTATTCCTGCCATGATTCGAACGACCAAAAACTGCAACTGTTTACGTTGTTAATTTATATGTGTATTGTTTCCAATAATAATATAATAGTAATAATAGTAAGATGCAACTATTTAACATTACTATATTGATGACATAATGATATTTTCATCAAGTTTTCACATTAAACAAATATTTTTCTGTTTTTTATATTAAATAAGAATTAAAAAACAAAGATCCTTCAATCTACTACAAATTCTTTCATCTACGATGTTAATAAAACAAGAATGGAATTCTTAAGATCATTTATATCTATACTGCAAAATAAAAAGCGACAAATCTTAATTAATATATAAAAGCCCATTTACAGTAGAATCTCTCGAGTTCGGGCGCGATATTCTCTCAATTGGATACATAGAACAAAATCGTAAATTGATCGCTGAAGAGCAATCGAATATAATCTCGTTTTTCGCTCGTGTCCGTTAAAGGAGGCTGGGTTAACAGTTAGGAAAAAAAGGGATGCTCGATACAAAGTGTGCTCTCCTCTCTCGCGTTTGCCGAAAGCGTCCAAGTGGCGACCGAGTTCTCGGCACAGACTAGGTGTAAAAGTCACGGTAGCCTTGCTGACTTATGTGCACACAGCGAAAGCTACGATCGTCTTGCATTCGTCGATGCGCGTGATTGTAGACTAGTGACTGTGCACATTCGCGTCGGTGTCGTCGCTAATTTGAGCCATATGCGCCGTTTTTCGCACAAATTCCTACGTTAAAGGTTTATACAATCTCAATGTGTGTGTATGTGTGTCTGGTATTCTATGTTACAAAATAAATATTCTGTTCCTTTCCGTCTTCAAGAAAATTATGTGGAAAATCTCTCTTCTTTTTAGAGATTTTTTTTTTCAAAAATAATATAAATCGATCGGTGATATGGTAATATGGTGATATGGTGATATAGATAATTTTATTCTACTCGTTATTTTAAAGCGTGTTTTTCGGTCTGATTTCTTTTAAAATATATATCCTCGAGAAAAGTATGCGTAATATCTAGATACAAAATCTCTTCTGTAGAGCAATGCGAAAAACTGATATCCGGAAAATATGGTCTACATCGATCGCGATAGTATTGAGCCGAGTAAAAATGATAATACGGAGAGGAAAATAATGTATTAAGTAGATCAGGCACACACGGTGAGAGCGGCTTTAAAGTATCGAGTAGCAGGCGAGCGATCGGCAAAACATGCAAATTATATACGCAGCCGCACACACAGGTATGGAGTGTGATATTCCTGCGGCATTATCCTTTCATCGCGATTCACGCTTCTCGTAAAAACTTTGGCCACGTGAAAACATTTGCCATTATCTTTTTCGCTCGAAAAGAAATGAGACATTTCCAAAGATTTGTGTCAAGTCTCTATATATTATACGCGTCTTGTATTTTATATTCACACATGTATTTTTACCGTGTATACCGCGACACGTGAACGCGAAGGATTTTATTTCAAACGCGGTACAGACGTAAGCCGTAAACAGATTTAAAACGGCCGTGTGTCTTAAGCAAATTGAGCGTAATTTAATCCGCGCGTCCAAGTGCCATTCTGCATCCGCTGATGCAGCGAGTGGGTGGCCAAGAGGATGCGATAATAACGGGCGACGCGACGATTACGTAGCGATGCGACGAAGCGGAATTTCGGATAATCGTGCTGTGCGTGCGCGAAATTTCGCACAAACTCGACGAAAAACGCGAAGAGTAAACACATTAAATCTCTCAAGCGACGTTCGCCGAATGACTCGAAATACCAAAATATGTAAAATACATTTGGCAGCAATTTTTTCATCTTGCGGTAAAACGGAAAAGAAGAGCCGATTGTGCTTTTCGCGCTACAGCTGACCAGGCATAATATTATCCTGCGTTAAGATTAAACGTGATTATCGCACAGAAAACGGCGGTTGTTCGTGTGCGCCGTTACGCAAATGCTGCAAATGAGAAAGAGGCGCGCGTGACCGCAAACAAGACTTGTACAGCGATGTCGAAGACGCCGAGGGTCTCCGAGAGATCTTCTGTATCGTCGAGTTGTTCACCGCACGATCGTCGTTTCACTGCGTAAAGTCATCAGTATCGAGTCTCCAATAATGTCAAAATCAACTCGTGTAACGCGCGACAATACATTTAATTTAGACAATTCGATATTGATATTCGATACGTCGTTCCATCGAAATTGCTGCCGCCGAGTCTAATGTCGGCGACTATTCAAGATGGACATCGGATTCAAAGATCTCGAAGTGGACGCTGACGGTTCTCATTTATCCCCGACATTGATCGTTCATCTCAGATCGCATGTCTTGCGGTTTTACATACCGAAGTGTGCGCGCTCGTGTTTTTCAGCTGGCGTGTATTATCGCCATTTGATCTTACTTGCGAGCCAGATAATTACGGAATTGCGCATTGCACAAGTGTGACACACACGCGTTTCATCATCATACTGAAGTCGTTTTCGATGCGAAAGGAAATTCCGTATCGTTCGCGAGCGGTGTTTCCGTGAGAAACGGCAATTACGTCAATAAGACCGGGAGTCGCACGACTAGTCACTATATACGCGAAGCATTATTTTGAAGCTAATAAGAAGCCTGTTCATCACAGTGGATATAATCTAGTTGCCGAGACGCCAATTAAATTCTTTTATTCGACGAATAATATTCTTGAGAATTTTGAAATCAAGGAGAGACCACATATGCCTTAAATCGAATTCTCTCCTCTCTCTTTCCTTCTCATTAAATTTATATATTTTCTCCGAGAAAATCTATCACTGTGTGCTATTGTTAAACTATCCGAATTAAAACTAAACAGGTAAAACATCATAATATAACAAATAATATTCGATTATAAAATGACGGATGGAAGTAGCGTTAAGTCATTTGGCACCGATGATGCTTTATTTATTGAAGAAAATACGCACTTCGATATATTACCACTGATAATATTAGAGCGGCAGATGTTCGAAGCATTTGCTTCTTTTGCGAAAAATAGATTACGGGAAATGTGCGGTACAAATACAACAGTAGTGTGTTTCGTACTTTCGCATTAGAATACACTTCTCGCATCTTCTGGTAAATTTTATATTAATTTATTAACATCTAAGGTATTACTTTCGCGAACTCATACTAGAGGGGAGGGGGAGTCTTGCAACCATCTAGTCCTGGATTATCCTGCGAAGAGACTTGGTTTTAACTTTTAAAACCGAGCAGCGATGCCTGTATTATTCAGATGGAACTAGAACACCATATGGAGCTTTGACACTAGCGAAATGTTTATTTAATGCATAGAAATTCACGAATCACGAAAGCGACTACGGTATAGTGCTTCCTTTTCTCGTTCTGTATTATTTTGTCTTATCCCGCCAAGAGAGATAGCCTCTGTCAGATGCCCACAGCTAGCGTTTTATTTTATCATTTTTTAGAAAAAAAAAAACGTACATTCTTTCAAGAGACACAAACAACAAAACAAAAGAGAACGAACGACAAAACCGGGCGTGGATAAAATTTAAAAAACACATCACTTTTGTGCAGCTTTGATTTATATATCAAGACACAAAGAATTTCTCTTCATATCGACGTTTCGACAGATCGACATTTTTATTCGCGCTGAGCTATTCTAGTTCTTTGTCTTTTTTTGAAAATAAAACGTGAGAGGGAGAGAGAGAGATCGGGGAACAGTTAAAGTTAACCAATGTCGATGAAACCGGCTTGTAGAGTAATAAATCGTGCTCTAAACGGTTCGCCAAGCTCTAATGCTTCCTCTAATTTTTTTTAATTCTCGTCGGAATATTAATGAGCTTATCGGCTTTGTCACTATCAAATAAGAAAACAAAATCAATCTCTTAGGTCTTAGATCGCCTGAGGAAACTGAATCACTCATGAACGTGTCGCCAAACCGTGCGTATATTCTCGCATATATTCTGCAATTTCACTCAACTTATAAACCAATATCAATTAATGACAGGCTAATCTAACGGTATAACGTATTCTGGTTTGGGATAACGCGACAATATTTTTTATAGTAATACGTTCATGCACACGTACCGATCCGAAATGCCGTTTTTATCAGTGTGCGTGCGCATATGCGTGCGTATATAATTAGATCGGTTAATGACCGTCGTAAAGTCGGAAATGCACCGTAAATGCACAATCAGAATGCCTTACGTGCCGTGTATTAAGCATATATCTGTGGCTATGTTTTATGATTAGAAACTCGCAGGAAGAAACGAATCGTAACGAATGAGAATAACCGAGAATTCGATTCCAAGTTTTTTATTTTGCACCATGTATCTCGCGTCAAGAAAATCGACAATGTTAAACAATCATTTCTTCGCATTAATTATTCAGAAGCCATAAAGACGGCGTTTATTGGAGTATAATACACTCTTGCGAATCTTTATATTCCGGCTACGCCTTTTAATTGAGATTTCCTCGAGTAACGAGATTGCGTCGTAACGCATCAACACGATTTAATACTTGTTTCTTCATTTTGATTATTGATATGCGTTTTCCCCATACTAATTAAAGTAACTTTCGATGATTTTCTCCCGACGACGGAATCTAATCTTACAAATTTACGATATCTCGCGTGCACGTGCATCAATAAAATAGATCACGTCTGATACAAATCAGCGCGATCGTTCAATTCGCGCCGTTATTAAATTATATCTCCGGCTGAGTATATCGGGGACACTGTAGAAAAGTTCAATTTTTCGGTCGTTCAGATTGCTCTTAGTCGACAGAGTGCACGATTTGCATGATACGCTCAGAGCTGACTGGTTATTGAATTCTGCGAAGCATCCACGCTGTTTGCACAGTTAATTCAAGCGTGGTGTTTGACGTTTCTGGTAACACTTGAACAAAGTTTCAAAAGTTGAGAACGTTATTGATACCTTCACGATTCATTCCGCTTACACTTTGTGTCTTCCCATAAATAATCTACTATTTGTTATTTATTTTCGTGAATAAACTTATTCTGAATTATTTTTTAACAAACTTATTTATTTCTACTTTTGTCGCAATTTATGCGTTGAAGTTAATTTGTTTAGCTAAAAAGAGAGATAAATTTTGCGAAAAGATATTCATTGTTATTCAATAATAATAATAATACAATAACGTCATTTGAAATCTTGCTGATTTTTCACAGTGGAGATGAGAACCACGGCAAAAGAGGGTCGATCGCAATTGGTCGCAAAATTGGGTTGTGAACAAAAGCTGCGGACGAGAGGAGACACACGCTAACTTAGCTATGTAAGGCAGCTTCTTCTCGGCATGAGAAAGGCAGCTTAGGCGGCGCGGTTGTGTGCACGAAGTGCCGCTTATTAAGGAAGATAATGAGTCCATTCAAATTCAATCCGGTCAAAAGGTATCGCCGACTCACGTCTTACATCCGCCACTCGAACGTGTCGCGCGGCTTGGAAGACGCTTATCAACAAGTCTCGCGTGGATCACTCGTCGCCTCGTTCGACAAAAAAATTCATCGATCTCGATATAAACGGCGCGATAAAGGATAAGATATATCGTGCGAGGAGTTTTTGCCGGAGGAGCGTGAAAATACCATACCATACCATCGCCGCGAATGTCCGGCGAACAAAAGAGCGGATTTATAATTGAAACGAGCCGTTCCGCACGTTCGACGCGAAAGCGCCGAACAACGCGCGTCGTTATCGAAACGAATTGTCGGATCCCTCGATTCGAAAATGACGAATAGCGAACGAGGTATTCGCTGCTGCTGCTGCTGCTGCTGCTGCTGCTGCTGCTGCTGCTGCTGCTGATATCCGTTCGCGTTCTCGATTTTGCGAACGCGTGGACGAACAAAGCGCGGAAAATCGGTCGTACGGCTGCCGGTTACCTTGGATCGACGTTAAAGGCGCAAGTGGGTTAATGGTAAAGGCTGGAGAACACGCGAGAAGAGACGTGAGGAACGCGTGTGTGTACGCGCGAGCATCTCGCGATTCAATAGCCCTGACAGCCGATGTTGATAAACGATCGTTCGCGGACTTGGTGATGCTCCGGGATGTGTTTCGGGATGTGTTGCAGCTGCTGCATGCGAAACTTGTTCCCGCGGGTCACTGCCACACTTTCGCGTGCAACGATCGACAAGCGTGTTTTTTAGCCCTCCTTCCACCGTATTAGACCGTCTTGATGGGCACAACGAGAACGATCTCGTCGAATCGCGTACGCACTCGTTGCGCTTCGTCATTCAATAATTTCATAAAGCTTTCGAAAGTTGTGCACGAAAGCTGTTGTACACCGCGCGTGATAAAGCTGTCGATTTATTATTAATGATTCTGACATATTTATTATTTGTTATATATACACACAAAACTGTTAAATAAATTTTTTTAATTACATGCAAAGGGATAAGAATTGAAATTATGTTTTCATTTTGGCGCGACGTTTCTTTTAATGCTATTCTCTCTAAATCTTTTAAGATGCCAATAACGCACTATTAAATTTCTAGCCACGTGCATACAAACAGACTATTTTTGCCTTAATTCCTTCCGGAATTTCTCCCGGGAAAGAGACCGCAAAAAGACAGAACTACATGTCAATCGTGCAGCTGCGGTGTCAGATCTGCGGCGCAGATTCGTCACGCGCGTGAAACAACCGCTTGGAATCGTAAGTAGGAAAGGAGACTAATGTCGCTATCGTTAGCAAGAACATCCCCTCGATTTCTTACGACACTTCAATTAGAAAGTGTAGCTATTATTCGCGTGCGCGCGGGTCACGTCACTCTTCATCTTTTCTTTCCTCCTCTCTCCGAGGACACGAAAATATACTTTTAATTAATCGGGCTCCTCGGCTTCACGCCCCGCGTTTATTCGATCTCGGGTTTCGCTCGACCTACTCCGCCGGCTTTTATTATCGGCGGCTTTCTCGGGAGCTTTTATTATCGGCGGCTTTCTCTCGCCGGGGCTTCTTATCAATCCTAATATCCGTGTGACGTTCGCGCATCTAATCTAACTTCGAGTTCCGAAAGTCGGACGTGACGAAACGACGCGTATCGCGATAATACGTTGTATTGTATTGTATCGTATACATACATATCGTGCGCGATCAGCAGTGTAAATCTCTCCGCAGGTTCATTCTTTTTCCCGCCTTCTTGGTTACAAAATCGTACACCGGGCACCGAAAGAGGACCATCCAACCGTCACCGATTTTCGCCCTTATATCTCGTCCTTCGTATCCCGAATCGTCCTCATCATTCGCGCGATCTGTGTCAGAATTTCGTGGCCAAGTATCCTTGACCTCCAAGCCATGGTGCGGCCAGTGAGACGAGACCCCCGTCGCAGGCGATGACGCCTACTACCGGGGAAATTGGTCAAGGAAGATGAAGAAGCAGTAGAGGAAGAACGACGGAAGGAGCAGAAGAAGGACGTCTCACGGTGACGGAGGAAGAGCTGGCCTAGAAACGGCGGTCCCCCGGCGCTTCCCGGCATTCGACGACCTGCGTTACCTTCAGAAGCGATGAAGGAAAGAAGAGGAAGAGAAGGGAGGACGATGGTACGTTTCTTTCCTACCTCTCATAGTCGGGCGGCAGTTCTCCTCTCCTTTTGACGGTCGCCGTCGACCGATGATGGTAATGGTAAATGGCCCATGGAGAGGCTCTCCATTCCGCGCCTCCACTGGAAACGGGAGCACGCCACGTGAAAGTAGGAAGGGGAGGCTATAGCCGGCCCGACGTCGCTTCGTGCGCCTCAGTCGTTCGTGGACCTCGAAGGACGATAGAGGTCGAAGAGGTTTCACTTCCTCCTCTCCTGGCCTCGCAAACTCCTTCTCACACGCTCTTCCT
>NW_021852243.1:457043-476857 GCF_003651465.1 Formica exsecta
CGAGCCTCCTTCTCGCGCGGTCTCTTCTTCCTCTTTTTTTATTCTCTTCTTCCGTTTTCTCCTCCGCTCTGCTCTACTCTCTCATACGACCTCGGTGACGAAAGGGCCTTGACAATAAAGTAATCATCCGTTGGAGCTCAAGGATTCCTCGCCTGCGCGAGGATATCATTTCGTCAAGTCGCCGCATCGGCAACATCGTGATATTAAGAAGATATTAGCGGAAGAATGCGTCGTCAACTTTCGCTCGTCCTCGGGATCGTTCTACTGGGCTGTCTTCAAGGTCGGTATCAGTTTTGAGGATGTATCGATAGTGCCGCACGATCGAGATCACGAGTTCGAAATGTCGTGGAACGCGCTGAATGCACACACGTGTTAATCTAAGTGTACGCTCTTCGCTTACTTAGGGTTAAAGAAGTAGCAAAAATGGAACAATTGTAACGAGTCAATTTTAAAGGAAATTCAAATCAATTATTCTGCTCTATTATATGTTCATTTAAATATATGATATTTTCATCGCATTAGTCAATTAGTAAGAGGATAGAAGCGCATATTCATTTAATTTCTTTATAACGGTCGTCCCCTATTTTTTATTTATTTATTTTTTCTCGCAAAAACAGGAAGCTATTTGCACTGTCATTGCTTTTTATATTTGTTACCATGACAATTTGATATCCATTCGCTTCACGCATGGATAATTAAGAAATGAGCAAAACTACATTCGCAAGCAGAATCCATTCGTTATTCTATGAAAAACGAATGATCGAGAGTAAAATCCTCGTTAATGATCTACCACAAAACTTAAGCGATGGCTGCAACTTTAGAATCCATGGAGAACATTAAGATCGATAAGGAAGTAGTTCAAACACTAAAATATTTAAATCGCAAAGATATACCACACTATTTTCGAGATTGAGGAGGTCACGCGAAAGTTCTTCTCCTTAGCTTTATAATTTAACTGTAATTTATTTATAAGATTATAAATTGCAGTCGTAAAAAAGAAGAGAAGTAACACGGGTATATCAGTCGTGAAAGGAGAAAGCAATATTAACACTTGAAACTCTGAGATTTCTAAGCACATTCAACATAAATCATAGGAACATCTAAATAGCTTTTGAACTTGTCGAGACGTATCTATAATTATTTAAAATTAAAATGTAAAATTTATTTGTTTATATAATTTATGCTAACTTATTAATACATAATTGAATCAGTAAGAATTTTCTATACAATAAACATTATTTTTCCAAGATTAAAAATGCATAGCTTTAACCAAATTTTATTATAGAAATTATCAATAAAATCAAGCATTAATAAAGGAAGAAAATAATAATGATACTTCCAAAAGAGCGCCCGAAAATAGGACATATTTAATCAAAGACTATAGAAGCGCTTAAACTATTTATTTATAATCGAGAATGTGTCGAGGTGTGAAATTCATCTCCCATTTACGTAGTCTGACACACGGAAGTTACGGTCCATGAGTATGGCTGTGATTAAGGAACCGTTCTCTTCCTCGAGGGTCGAGGAGCAACAAGTAAATGAGAGCGATGAGGTTCACCGAAATTCGTACACAGTACAAATTTATACGCAACGCACACACGTGTATCGACCTGTATGCACCTTCCCCCTTCGCTCGCGGCGAAGGGCGCCGGTATAGAGGGGCACCCATTGAACCCGCCGCAGGGAGCCCCGGCATCCTCAGTTAAATGCGTGACGCTCTTTCAGGGAGGAAAAAAGGGGGCGGGGGACGAGTGCGGAGAGAAGTTTTTCGTTTTAATCTCTCGCACGCTCGCATCCTCGTGCACAAGTCGACTCACAGAGCCGATCTTGTTCCTCTTACTCTTGACTCCTCTCGATTTATTATATGGCTCTTTTGCTCAGTGATTCAGTGGCGTATCGCGTCGATGGTATACTTTTAAATTTTTATCCGTATATATCAATGATTAATTAAATATCGAACGAATTAGATAAATATAATCCATAATCAGAAAGAATCTTGTCTCGGTAGTGATTCGAAAATATGGCTTGTATAAAATACATTACAGTAACGATAAAAATTTAATTTAATCATATGTATATGTATATAACATGGAAAATATTTGATTAAATAATTATTTTTGCATAATATTTCTTTTATATGTATATAAAAAATATTACGCAGAAAATAATAATTATGTAATAAAACATTTTTCTAATCATAATCAACCGCTTTAGATATAATCCGGAGATTAATTTAATTCCGGAAGTATCCAACGGCTGCTGCATATGTACGATTGCTAAATGAGGTTTGTTTGCAACCGTAAAAGATAAACCAACTCTCCGAGGCTTCTCCATCTTATTTTTTTTTCTCCGGCGTTATCTCTGAAGGAATGCACACGCGCAGCGCAACCGGGAAATACGTGACGGGTCTCTTATGGTCTCGCGGTTTAAGTTCCGGAGTTGCGATGGTTACGCTACTGCGAGAACGCGGAGCCCTATAGGTCGGCATCGGGTGTTCGACCGGGTACATATAACGCGTAAAACGACGGGGCTGACATGTCTAATTAAGTATGCTAATCGTCGGTTAAAACTCGTTGCTCGTTGCTCGTACGAATGAGTCTGGAAATCCACGGAACGCGCGCGAAAGAAAACGTGAGTGAGAAAACGTGGGAATAACGAGTAATCCTGTCGGGGCCCTTAACGACAGCAACACTCTCACCTCTCGGTCGTAACCGACTTCCGATCCGCGATCTCTAATAAATAATGGCACTTGCTATGCGTCGCGGACATCGACGAGTCCGCAAGTATCTTCGTCCTGCGACGATAACTAGCTTCGCCATCGAGCGGAGCCGTGCGATTCTACCTGATTAACTCTAATCCTTGGCAATTCATATCGCGATTAAATAATCCGGAACGATCGGCTTACAAATCGCGCGATTAAATATGAACGTTACGTCGATCTTAATCGCTGCTAAATATTTTAATTCGAGACTCACTAAAACGTTTACGAAGCAAAACAAATCGTACATGCTTTATGTTAGAAAATTATTGCGATACTAATCTTTCCACGCGCGAAAATTACCAAGAAACTTTCAATCTATATCTTACAATGATTATGATAAAGTATAAATGTCATTGGCCGAATTTCATACGTCAGACAAGATTATCCCTTCATTAGGTAACAATTTGCGATAAATATATAGCTGTCATCATTGAGATTACGAATAACTGTTATTTCTCATATTCTGTCAGATTATGAGATAGTATTGTCCGCGACTCGTACAGACTTCGATCCGTAAGCGAGTTTTAAGATCAACGACAACGAAACTATACATGACCCGTAATAACGCGCGGTACATCGTGAGCAAATTATGACGATCATCGACGAAGTCATTGCGACCAACATATTTTTATTGCAATCGCCATTCTACCGTTTTATATCCCAATTAACAATATACTCTGGATTTTACTAAGCCTTTAATAGTTAATAATTTACAAGCGACGTAATCAGTGTCGGGCGTTATACGACGCGTTTCGTCTTTTCTACACGATCCAGCGTCATGAAACGGGATTGTTTTTTCCTAATCGCGCTTCGTCGCGTCGCTTAATTCTCGCTTCACGATGCGAGTTTCATTAAGCCATCAGTAACGATAAATCACGCGTGCGCGTGTTCATGCTCGGACGAAACGACGACACGGAGACGCACGACACGGATGAAGCTGGATTTATAGGCCCTCGAGTTAAAAGAGAAAGTTAAAAGGGAGAGAAGGGAGAAAGGGCTCGTCAAGCTTTGTCGCGAACCGTGGGATTTTTACTACCTATATACTTTTGCAGAGAAATTCTCAGGATAAAAAGCAACTATCGAGGTTGACCCTCTTTGAATACTCGACACGTTTCCATCACAAACAATTCCTAGCAATGTGTGTGTTCGATTCTTTCAACCCTCTCTCGACTAATGATTCTTTCTACATACATATGCAAAATCTTATTAAAGGATACAATTGTAATTTGTGCAATTGTGTTTTATTTTTAGTTGGATATCTTCAGGATTGCATTCTTGCGCGGAGCGCGTCAGAATGACTCGGCATTTATTCCTTAATTCTCTCAATTTTTTCTCAATTATTCGCATAAACGCGCGCCCATTTCTTTCAGAGAAGGTCTGATGGGATTTTAATTCTTCAATAAGAGCAGTTCCCTTGTTCTTTGATCGTTTGTCGGTGCAATTTGTAGCAAGGCACAAGAGAAATGAGTGAGAGAGGAAAAAGGGAGGGAAGGGAGAGACGTTGCATGCATACAGGCCCACACACCTTGAAAATTGCAAACTATTTTCATCGTTCCGAGTCGCCCATTGTCTTAGTGTGAGAATCGTCTTTTTTAATTTCCATTATAAATCGATTCAATTTCAAAGAAGCGATTAATTGCATTCCAATCAATCTTACATATAATGTAATATAAGATAATAAATTAAAAAATAATGAACACATTATCAATATCAGCAAATACTATGAGGTTAATTGATTTAAATCATGTGGATCATTAAATTATACGAAACGCTTAAGAGATTCATTCTTCGTATTGATTGTCATTTGAGTGTCTGAGATATCGCTGCATGCTTTAATGAAAAATGATCTTCTAAAATCATTTCGGTTCATTGACTCTTCAATATAGATATCTAAGTTCTCGTGGCCTTGTTCCGATTATTCTCATTACGAGTTAAGCAATTCAATTACGTTTGTGAGGTAAGCATGTTTGTATAATAATGTAAAAAATTTATGTGTAATGATCTTCTAATTTGTTTGGCGTAAAGAAACACGATACAATAATATTTCCATAATATATTAATAATCCTTTTAAGAAGAAACGCGTGAGCATAATTGATGATCAGATGACCGATCACTATTTTACATTATATTTAAAACGCATTATATTATGATATATATTGTGCATATATATATATATATAATATTGCATAATATTATCTAATTTAAAATTTGTATTTAGAAAATTCGCGAAAAAAATAAATTTTGATATATTCAAATACATATAATTTTCTTTCTTAGTCAAGAATATCTCAATTCAAGCAATATAATGACTTATTCATGAAAGAAGATAATTTTAGCAGCGAAGATGCATACCTCTACTTAAACGCAGCATTTTATAGACGGGCAAGTCCACGAATCGCATGACATCAAGGTAACAAGATGATTGTATGCGTGGCATCTTCGCGTTCTGCACGAGAGATGTGAGCCGTGACGGCTTCAAGAGACCCGATAATGAGATCGTTATACGTTATGCTCAGGTGCCTCGATAATTACGAATGATCACGATCGTACGGAAAACCGGAGATTGGGAACGCGAGGGTCCCGTAAATCGCTAATTGCCTGTATCAATAATCGAAGCAATCTATTTCCATGCTACTAACAATAAGTGAAAGCGTTGAAATTTTTATTGACGCAAGCGACTTGCTATTGTTACTCAATATTAAAAGGATATTCGATACCGTATAGTAGCGATCAGTTTCTCACGATCAGTTATTTCCAACGTATAAGGCGTTGATTATAAATTCATTTGACATAATTTTATCGACGTTAAAAACGAGAACGAGGAAAAGTGATATCTCGTTCGTATACTTGTCGTATATCCGTCGGCTGTTTCATATTCATGCATTCAAAATGATCCGTTAAATGATTTGCGATAGCGCAGTTCTCAAAGTGATTGAAGATCTGGTTAATCGTCGAATAAATCAATATAATTGGTATCAGTAAGGTCGACGACATATACTTAACGCTCAGTCCCGAGCAGTTAGTCGCCTATAGTATTGAATGAATGGTTCGTTAGTGCCTCCTCTCTCTCTCTCTCTCTCGACAGCATGACGATATTAATGACAAATACAAATAAAATTCTTAGACCACCTTGTACTCGATGCTGCTAAACGCGATGGAGAAAATTTTTTTCGCTTAAATTTTTTCGAGCCACGGTAATGGATCTTCGTTGGTTTTAATAATAGAAGGACTACATGAGAGAGAAAGAGAGATTTACATTCGGTACCAAGGTACAGATAACTCGATTTGTATAAAAAGCCCATTTTACACTCTATAATTAGTGAAAAAATTTAAAATATAATTCTATTTATTATTTTATGTGCCACATATCCTAATGTAGTATATATGTGTGTATTTTATTGCTCCAAAATATTTTTCTGTATTATAATACATGTAAAATTATAAATAAAATTCTGTCCCAAGTTTTGTTAATTATAAATTATTAAAAGTGGGCTTATGTATATAGCTTGAAACGTTTGTATGTAATAGTGGTTTCGGCTCATTTTTTCACTTGAAAATGTTCAGAAATTATTTCTATAGTCTCGGAGCTTTAAAAATTGTATGAGATAAACAACGGATAGTTTGAATATAATTGTCTGTGAAAAGGCGTAATTTCTATAATTTCTGACATTCAGTAAATGTATATATACACGTGCTTTAAAGTTTGGGTAAGCTTGAGCGATACATGTCGCGCGTAATGGCTAAAAGTCGTAATTCAATGGCAGCAGTAAAAGTTGAGCGGACTGTCGAGATGAACGCCCGTAAAGATTCGTAAATGTATGTTATGCTAAGTGGTGAGGCGTTTACTTATATGCCATCCGAGTCGGGAGCACGCACTAGAGATGCTATCGAAACGGTTTGTCGTGTCGGCTTTATTTGCGCACGCGAAACGGCTCGTAGAAAATGTAAATTATTCATTAAACGGTGGATACACCGCAGTCACGTTTCTCGTTCATTGTCAATTTTTATTTTGTCCCGTATACGACTACTTTCCTACCAGAATATTCAATGATATAGGCTGTTTCGCGAAAATATGCACCGAGAACTTTATTGGGTTTCTGCAAATTTTATCTACAAATCTCTCTAATCACGTTAATAATTGCATTATCATTACTATCGATTAATTTATCGGCGGCAATTTAGGACGTGTTATTTTATAACGATTAATTAGAGATTTGATTCTTCGTTCAAAGATTATATTAACTCCGCTTGTAAATCATATCTGATCACGTAATTTCATTGACGATCTTCTTCATAGAGATGCGCAATCATTTTCTTCGGACAACAATGAATCTTTTCGTCGCGTTTAATAGGCCGTGTTGAACATTGTAACAGAAACTTTTTTGAAGGATTAATAATGTCAAGTCATTGTGTATATATATATATATACACCTTCTACGATTACTGACACAGATATCCCACTTTCAATTAAAAAATCATTACTCGAAATACTTAGCATTGTTACTTGTTTTCTCATGATACTGTTAGTGTGAAACATTCATAACAATCAACGTATTTGACAGTATAATGATAGAGATATATAGCTTAATAAAGTTGAAAAAAACTTGGTCCATACGAGAATATACGATACAAGAATTATTATGGTGGCATACTTAAGACATGAGTAGCGAATCGCACGTAAATAGTGCATTTTTTTAGAGAAGGAAACTCTCGTCTCGAACGTGAATCTAACATTATCGAAGTAATTGCAAATCAAAGGTGATCAAATTTGAGTTGTAAATACAAATATATCATGTTCAATGTGGTTTTTGTCTTATATATTTCATATTTCAAGATCAATCCCGCGTGTTTATGATAAATTGAATCGCCAGCGACTCTGCTAACAAATATTGCAGATGCACTCGAGGCTGACAATTAATCAAAGATACAAGAAAGAAATAGTTGGAAATAGCAAAGTAAAAAACAGAATTCGTATATCGTTTCCAATAGATTTATCGATTGTTATTTCTCAGAAAATTTTTCTGCTCGTAAGAACGAAAAATAAATGTCGCTCACATATTAATTGATTCGGTTATTCGAATAGCTACTATTAATCGAGTGATTGATACTTTGTTTTTATTGAAATGCGACGGTATCTGACTTTCCAATACGATTATATTTTATTTGACGAACGTATAGAATTAAAAAACCTATTACATCTGTTTCATCTCTTAATTAATCTTAACTCGCGCATCAGGTCGTTAACTTGCAATCGACATATGGTCATTAAGCATCAAACCAGACAACAAACCAGACGATTGGCTGTTTCGGTCATCTCAGACGGGTCTTTCGACACCGTTATTATGGTCATCCATCGTCGATGCTTGGCTTACTTTGCTGACCCGGAGACCCAGTGAATGTGTTCTGTGAATGTCAAACAAGTATATCGTTCGCACGAAAAACACGCGCGATCTACATGCGGCATCGATTTCGAGATACGGTTAATATTCAATCTTCGAACATTATTGCACGACGAATATCGTAATAACAAGTGTACTTTAGGCGGGCAGTAATTTTGCACTTTATCTCGTACATATTTATTTGCGTGCAATGGAATCGTAAATAGGACGATAGATTGTAACCGATTAGCTCGCAGGATATAAAATAAAGTTTTAATGCGATCTTTGGATGTAATTACTGTGTTAATAAACTGCCATGGCGTGTTATTTAGATAGCTATTCATTTTTGCGTTTATATACCGTGTGCGAATATATAAACTCCAATCTATCATTAAGGTTGATGTAATTAATTTAATTATCGAAAAAGGCACATTGTATTCTTAATCGTTATATTATTATATTATTAATAAAAGGATAATAATTTATTTGTGCTTATAAAACTTTCATTAATTTTTTACATCTGTTATGCGTGTCACACAAATAATATTTTTAACTTTTCCACGAAATTAACGTAATTATACATGCCAAAAGTGGTCGAAGAAAGGAAGAAACCGCGCATTTTTACGCGTATAGAAGATTATAGGGACCTATATTCATACGGGAAGAAATACTAACTAAAACGTTATTTAAATGGTAATAACGTGCGTATGTTTATTTTTTATGATTGATTTTTTTTTACTTCGAACGAGACATGCAAAGTGCTGGAGCTATAAAATCGTCGATCGTTAAGTTACTTGTTAGCCAGATCTTATTCTACGTACATTTCATTCGGCATTACACGAGAAAATTTATGTTAACTTGAGACACCTGCATTTTTAACATATACGTGTGTTGCCCGTATGAAGAAATAGTAGTTTAAGCGCAATATTCAAAATATATACGAGATCGCAATAACTTTTGCATAAGAGCTTCCATACCGGAATATTTGCATCTTTCTCGCTTGCAAATGCATGTATATTTGCCTTGATGGATCAAAAGGATTCTAGCACTCAGCAACAGTATTACGTTAGTGAATTATTTCATCTAATAGTATTCAGGTATATATTTTTGCGTTTTCTTCTCCCACGAATATCGTTACGCCATCGTTCCAAATACCTTATGCATCACGGGATAGCATTCGCCGCATGCAATTCAAATCGCAGCAATTTAAAATAACCCCGCGCATAATTTACACTTTAAAGTCGTTTACATAGGATTCGTGCTCCAGATTTCCGAGCATAGATCGTCACGAGAGGCTTGCTTTCGGTCCTTTGATACCTCATTCGTGACGAGTTGCGTGCCAAAGAGATTTTAATAACAATATATAAACCAAACTACATTGCTACGGATACTCGGTGCCTGGGGGCCGAAACTTTTAACGATGACCAGCAACAGTTTTAAAACATTATAGCGCAAGGATTTACGTATATATATATATATATATATAAGCCGAGATTTATATATTCCTCCCGGCATTATATCTCGAGATTGCTTGTTAGAAATGCAGAAGCGACAGGCTGCTCGAGAAATCGTACGGATGGGAAAGCTGACGGGAAGATTCTTAGGAAGAGAAACGAATGATTAATCATGGACCTTGCGTAATAACCCATTAGAGATTCTCGGTAGTTTGCGCGAACGACCGCGAGATAGTTTCCTCGGGCTAATAAAGCCGGCACAATCCTTCTCCTACAGTCGGAAGACGATGGAAACTCTGACCTAGACTTTAAGTAGGTATGGAGGTAAGGTCGAGGTCACTTTCGTACTCTCCTGTTGATGAGGCCACAAAAGCTATCGCGATTAGATCCATCTCCGTCAAATCAAATCGGCAAAAAGCTTTCACTCGAGTCACATCGATGACCGCGTCATTAAGGTAGTCGACGACAAAATGACTTAAACGACTTAACGATTAGAAAAAAAAAAACAAAAAAAAAACGACCGCGCCTCTATTCGAACACGTTTCTCTTTTCGAGACTGCTTGAGATCGAAATTGATAAAGCCGTTAAGGAACCCTGAAAGGCGATCGCGTATATAAAATAAAATTATCAATGACTTTCGCTTCGTTTCCATCTACGATGTAAATGTGTCGTTTTAAATGATCGAAGATCGCTGTCTCAAGTCACGTGAACGTACGTACAAGAGGTTACAGTTTAGATACGTTTTCTGCGGCAAAACAGTTATTAAACTAAACGACGACGTTCTATCTTTTCGCAGCAATTAATATCTCTACTAATTAGTCACCGAGACCATCATCGTGAATCTTGCTGATGACCTGAGTATAGAAGCGATTTAATATTTACATAGTCATCAGGGAGATTTCGTCTATTTAACAGTTATTTATAATGCTTTATCGTGGAATTGGGAAGGATGACTAATGATGTGTGATCTTGCAAAAATTGTATATATCTCATTAAAAACTTGCTCGCGAGAAATAATATTAAATAGATAAAATAGCAGAGAAGTGATATATATTATCCTTAATTAATAATTATCATCAAGTTTATAGATTATCTTTAATGATACATAATACAATTCGCGGAAATAATTTATCATTTATTATAATGTTTCTCGGAGAATTAAATGCCGTTACGGCAGAAAATGAGCAGGAACAGAAAGCCGCTACAATATTATATCATTATACTCTGTTATTGCTGTCTATTATTAGCGATCACCGACAGAAACTACGCGCACGGTATCAAACATGCAAATTAGTTACGGTCGACAAAAAATGGGCAAAGTTCAACAGTAGGCAGATTTTGCTCCATCGCAATAAACAATAATCAGGCTTCTTTCTGGATATTTTCCGTTAAATATATTTCCTTGTACGACTCCAATTATTTAATACACTTTAATTTATTACATGATTTCTTTAAATATACATGCAACACGTCAATATTTGCAAATTACGCAGAATCGTGTCCTTCTCATTGGTGTTCAATACGAGTTAGCTCTATAACTTTCAAAGAGAAAATTTAGCTTTAAGCAGAAACATTGATGAATTCCAGCGGAGATCTCACGGTACGAATGTGTTTTACGTCAGAGCAACAAGCAATAACTTTGATGCTTCGTCTATCTCTCCGAAAATTTATGACGTAATATATATTTCTTTGTGAACGCGAAGCTACGCATGCGAGAGACGAGAGTAAAATACGTGACGTGAAACTAGTAGCGGTAATAAAATAATCTATGTACTGTTCGGACGATCGATCCGAATTCTAAGAAATAATAAATAAATTGAATTCGAAAACCGGATTTTAATCGAAATTAAAATTGATTCATAAGAGTTGCCATTTCATAATTTGATATTAAATTTGTCTTTTAATTCATAATTTATAATTAGTCTGCGCGATTAAAAATACACGCATGCACAAGCATTACTGAAATTTATCTTACTACTCGCAAATGCAATAACCAGCTCCGATGCAATTTCGTCGTCCATAAGTCTCGACAGTAAAACGGACAGGAAGGGATTACATCTCTTTCGTTGCTGCATGACTCACAATCAGTGATGCGTCTTTATCCGTAGTTATAATGCACCTATCGCATTAGCGTAAAGCATATCCGAGATTCTTAAATATTATCATAAACAATTACAATATTATAATACAATCTTGGAAATTTCGCGATATTTGGTTAAGGAAATGAAAAAAATTGCGATATGAAACTTATAATTTAAATAAATTCTCTTGACGAGAATAAATTAATTTAGCGGCAGATTTAGTTTCATCCAAACATTTCTGCACGGAAAAAAATGCTGTTGCTAATGTATCAGATAGTTGTTTTAATAATTCAGATATTTGGTCCAATAAAAATATCATTGAATGAACTATGTATATTTATTGGCAGCCCGTGACGTAGATTTTAATTGAAGCAACAGCATTTTTTTCCCGTGTGTATAGTAGTATTGGTGTAAAAGCATTCCACTTCGTCTTCCCCTTCTCTTTTCATTCATTTAGATTCATTTAGATTCCTACGATTCGGTCAGAATTGTGATCTCTCATTAAGAATTCGTAGCGAAAGATCGAAGGAATCCGTCAGACAGTTTATCGAAATACACCTTTGCGCAATAACATTTTCCACACAGCTATCGTCATTGTACTCTCGTTATTAAAATTCGTTCGAAGGAATGTCGGGGAGCCAATGTGTGTCATTTACTGAAATAAGAGTTCTTTCGACGAATAAATTCTTCCATACCGAAATGAAAATATAATTTATTTCGTGTTCGTAGATACGTATACATAAACGAAGAGATTGAGAATTCGCGATTTAACGTGCACTTTGTTGCCTCCGCCGTCGTGCCTATTCTTTTGCCGCTGTCATCCCAAACCGGTAAACTAATACGCGTTGAATACTTCCGGAGTAACTCGAGATTACATTCTACGCGGCGTACGAGGCGCGAAAACTTCGCGGCCCTTCTTCCGCTCGTGTAACAGCGTGAGGTAAAATATACCTTCGTGCGAGATGACGATAAATTCTCAACCAACCGTACACCATTGGAGATATATATCGTTTCGTGTTAACCGCCCGAGGTTTTAATCCCTCTGGCGCCGATCAAAGTATACGAGAGATGAGTGGATTCACAAATGCGTTATCAGAGCTCGCGCGATTGGATTATGAAAACCAAGATTTCTCATACATCTATCATTTACGGCGCAATTTTTACACGTAAAAATTCGCATTATTTTCTAAATATAAACGTAACTTTCGTCGAATTTTGCTGACAAGTGCGATTCGACAATAAGCGATAATTCAGATATTTGGTCCAATAAAAATATCATTGAATGAACTATATATGTCTGTGGCAGGCCGTGACGTCGACGTTTAATTGAAGCAACAGCATTTTTTTCCCGTGTGTATAGTAGTATTGGTGTAAAAGCATTCCACTTCGTCTTCCCCTTCTCTTTTCATTCATTTAGATTCATTTAGATTCCTACGATTCGGTCAGAATTGTGATCTCTCATTAAGAATTCGTAGCGAAAGATCGAAGGAATCCGTCAGACAGTTTATCGAAATACACCTTTGCGCAATAACATTTTCCACACAGCTATCGTCATTGTACTCTCGTTATTAAAATTCGTTCGAAGGAATGTCGGGGAGCCAATGTGTGTCATTTACTGAAATAAGAGTTCTTTCGACGAATAAATTCTTCCATACCGAAATGAAAATATAATTTATTTCGTGTTCGTAGATACGTATACATAAACGAAGAGATTGAGAATTCGCGATTTAACGTGCACTTTGTTGCCTCCGCCGTCGTGCCTATTCTTTTGCCGCTGTCATCCCAAACCGGTAAACTAATACGCGTTGAATACTTCCGGAGTAACTCGAGATTACATTCTACGCGGCGTACGAGGCGCGAAAACTTCGCGGCCCTTCTTCCGCTCGTGTAACAGCGTGAGGTAAAATATACCTTCGTGCGAGATGACGATAAATTCTCAACCAACCGTACACCATTGGAGATATATATCGTTTCGTGTTAACCGCCCGAGGTTTTAATCCCTCTGGCGCCGATCAAAGTATACGAGAGATGAGTGGATTCACAAATGCGTTATCAGAGCTCGCGCGATTGGATTATGAAAACCAAGATTTCTCATACATCTATCATTTACGGCGCAATTTTTACACGTAAAAATTCGCATTATTTTCTAAATATAAACGTAACTTTCGTCGAATTTTGCTGACAAGTGCGATTCGACAATAAGCGATTTACTTTCCGCAGGAAAACACGCGAATAAAAATGCGTCCCATTTGCATTTCGTGTTAAAAGCAGCAATAAAATAAGCGCGCGCAGCGTCATTATCTTGCAAATATCCAGAATTAATCACATTGTGGTATTATAATTCTACCGACAAACCAGCGCGGTGAACAATAAGCTGGAAACTGTCACGCAGTGTCACACGTTCATAGAAAGTAGAACTCTATGGAAATGCTAATGTACTGAAATTCAACTGCGCTGAAACGGATTATCTCCAGCTACAATCTCTTATCTCTAATATAATCTCAACATTTTAATATTTCTGCCTGACAATATTAATATCCTACATTCCAAGATTCCTAGATATAAACAATTATGCAGTCGCAGCGCATAGAATAATTTAATTTCGCGATTTTTATCGCTGTAAATATTATATACTATTATTTTCACACGCGCGCGAGCTTTTTTATAAAAGCCAATTATACAAAAGAAACACTTTCCTTATATGCGAAGAATTATAAGAGAAATTAATCACGAAAAGGTTTTCGGACGACATAACGACTAGTACGACAGTGGAATACTTGATCATCGATTAAAATTATCGCTGTTATCGCGCATCCTGCTCAAGCCGGGTGACATAATCAGATGCCGCAAGTTGCCGTGTAACGACACAACGCACGTCCATTGCGTTCCGCGCGGTGGGCGGTCGCGTGCGTAAAAAGGTGCGAATGTGCGTGCCGCAATTTTCCTCACCGATGAGAAAAAGGTGGCTGGTTACGGACAGAGAGAAGGAAGTAGCGCGACGCATCTCGTCGTCGTTGTAGCGACCGGTCGAAGGTTTCTCCGATCTAACGGGTTGGAATCGCTCGGACACATACACGCGCGCACATGTAGATGTAGACACGTGTTGAAAAAGATCGCTCCGAGGAGGCAGTTTTTTCGCCCCAGTACTCCACTTACGACTCCGACCGCTTAAATCAAGACTTGATCGTCGTGCGCCGATATATGTGCACGACGGCACACATATCGGCGCCGCTTCTTGTGCTCGACGATCTTTACGTATATCTATCTCCATGTGCGTCCCTTGCGTACAGGGAGATCCGGGGTAAAAGCAAATGTAAGTGGGACGAGAGTGGCTCTCGAGAGGACGCGCGCCACGAAAGGGGGTCGCGCTCGGTTATCGCGGGCGTAATTAACGGCGGCCCTTGCTCTCGTTCGATCGTATTCATTACGCGAATGGCGTATTCATGGCCTCCGATTAACGGGCTTTTCGTTCTTACCGTCGAGTCGAAGTACGCGACACAGAGCTTGCTGCTATTTCTTTTCTTCAGTTTTTTGATAAGATAGCATCTATCTATTAGATAGATCTAATGTAGTTTTATAGCGAACGTAGAGTTTAGAGCTTTGCACGAATAAATGGCTTCTCTTTTCACCGTACGAATCGAGGAATCTGCTGTAAATAAATTACAACGGAGAGAGCGCAGTAAATTAGCATTCTCAAGTTCCTGTCAGGGGACCAAGCGGTAACGAATTCCACGCGATACTCTGACATCTGTTTCCCTGGAATTCAGGATCTCTTTGGACACTGGTCAGGTCGTTCTTGTTCGTCGTACGACGAGGCGTGAATATCAGATGTAACTGGCAAGGAAAATGCACATTTAACGTCAACGTCGTCCAATTTTATTTTAAACACGGAGATTATAATTAATGGGTTACGAAATTATTTATCATGATCATATTCGATCGTTACAATTTCTAATATACTAAACAGAGGAGTATTAGAAGCGACGCATAAATTCGCCGCATTAGCAGAATCTATTATGGCAAGATGAATATTGTATTGCGAATATCGGCGTAGATACGCGTATCGTATGTTCGATCGAAAGCAAATTAATATACGCGTAGGTTGTGAAACATATTTAACGTCTGCAAAATAGTTATCTATGCATCTTGTCCGAACAAAATCATTTTTCGATTAGCGTATGCAGATGATTCCCGTCAACGTGCGATTCAGACAAGTTAAGTTTAATCGTGTACGGCAATGAATAATTTTATTTCCACGCGAATGCCTTGCTGAAGGTTTATCTGTCGCGTCTCTTATTTCCTGCACGCGACGCCCTTTTTCATCGCATAGAAATAGAGAAAATATCGTCGCGACAGAGAGAGCGAGAAGGATAGATAGACAGATAGATAAATAGAGAAAGAGAGAAATACATGGATCGCGTAGGGCGCGCGTTCCTTTATCCTTGCACGCGAGTGTCCAGTCGGCCGTGTCCCGTGATTTAATTAGTTTTTTGTCATACTTTGAAATACGATAGTGGCTCGTATACAGTTATAACAGATCATGGCAAACCGGTACTGCCGCCGATTAATGTGTATTCGTGACCTCCCGTTTCTATCTCAAAATTCTATTGGTCGGAAAGCTGCGATATTCTTTTAACTCGTTTCAAATTGCATTGTCATTCTGTGATATAATCTATTAAAACTCACATCGTTGATTTAACGATTAATCTCATGACAATATCTAATTTATAAGTCCATAGTAATAAATGATAAAAAAAACAAAATTTTTTTCACTCTTTACACATTTCGAACATTTTTTGTGATCGTGATTACAAAAAATAAAATTTAATTTAATTTAAGTTTCTTTTAAATGCACCATATATATTGCGAAATAATAATTATATTGGCGCATAAATAGCCATATTTAAATTTATAAAATAAAAGTATTAGTTGGAGAAAAGAAATGGTTGAGAAATATCACGAGAATGATTCAGCCAATCGCGCAAGCAAAGATTCGATACCTCGCCGTATTGTACATGAATCAACATCGCTATCCTTATCGCAAATCGTAACACTCGGTGTATATTTCAAAGCCTCCGAGGAATCGATGCCTTTGATCTATCTCTGCTAAAAGCGATGCAGCTCTCGTCACATGCGGCCAAGTATCGATAAATCATTCGAGCGCTGCCGCATGCCATCGGCATTTCGAGCAATCTAGCTTTGAGACCTCCTTAAAGGCTGGTTTCTCTACGAATCGCGTGAGAGGGACAATACCGAGAGTTATGAGGAAGCTGAGAGATCGTTTCGCCGAGATACCGAAGAAATGCCGATGGTAAAAATCGGAGAGCTCGATCGCGCGAGCGAGCCGACAACGAAATGCGTTTTCATCGATCACCTTAAATTGCGGGACGTATACAAAATGGATCATCGCACAGGGAATATTTTCATCTCGATAAATTCAACCTCAAAAATAAATTTCTACATAAAAGAGTCAATACGTTAGCGTTATCCAACGAATCCCAAGAGCACGAGATTTATAACTCAAAATTATTTAAATTAAAAATGAAGATTTACACGTTTGTATACTTTATCGTTACACAAATACCGCGGCTGTTTTACTTTCGAGTCTCTCGATTTTGTTCGCAAAGTCCGGAGGTAACATAATTTCGTCGAAACATAATTACATCGTTACCCGTGCGAAGAGACGAGGTCGAGGTCTCGTTAATGCAACACACCGTACGGATGTGTTACGGGGCAATGCTATGAGGAAGACGAGATCGTTTCGCGGCGATAAAGAAACCAAGCAGCACCGGACCCGGTCGAGATGATTGGGTTCGACCCAATGTGTTTGCCGTGCGAGATCGCGAGCAGAGCGCAAACTTCCTGCGATTTTCACGCTATCGACTTTAAACGATTTACAGAACGTCCTCGCGCAGAACGGACGTTATCGAAGTGCGTTTCGAGGACGCGTAATTACGCCAAGACACAACCAACGATCGGTACCGGGATCGTAACCGGAAGTACGATGATGCGACTGCGACAATAAGTCGCATCTCCAGATCGATCGTGCAAACGTCGATATATCGGAGAGAGAGATGCAGGTGGTCTCATTACCGACAAAAGTTCCAATTAAGCGATGGATGAGAGTGCACGGATTTTTTAAGCAGAATTATATCCGAGAGAATTATAAGTTATAATAACCGAAAAGTAAGTCTGTAATTTTATATTTATCATAGACAGAATTTCATTAAAATGACTCTATGGTATTAAAAAAAAAAAAAAAAAATTATATATTATTTTTCAAGCACATCTACTTTCTACGGTCGACCTGCGGCGTTGATCCTTAAATTAACACTTTATATTTAGATGACGGATTTCTAACTTTACGTTATTTATGTGCAAGAACGTACTACGAAATTTCGTTAGTAAAATGTAAATTGGAACGGTATAAATGTCCGAGCATCAATATCGAGATTTATTTGTGTCACGGTTGCTTATATATTACGAGACTATATAATGTCTACATTAACGAGAAACTGCCGTTTGCACGCTTTTCGCGCGAATATTTATGTGCAACTGAATCCTCACACATTATCGTAACTGATATTATCGTAAACCGGTTAGTATAGCTTATAGCTGATATACTATCGTAAGTATCATCGAATCATCACACGATCGACTAAGATTGTTTTATCGTCGCGAGAGTCTGTATATAAAGTCGTAAGGAAACTGATATAGCAATTGATATATGATGCTGAAAAATCGCGTTTTATTTGTGTAAAATATTTGATTTCCTTTTTTTAAATATTAATAAAACAGATTGTTAAATTTTAAAATGATTAATGTAAAAAGCAGACATGGAAAATAATGGAAAAACAATAATTTCGTCGGATATATTCGCGCGCATTTCTCGCGCGAAAACGAAAGAGAAAACGCTCGGCGCGTTTTCTAGTTGATTTTGACGGATTTATGGGCGTTTTGTAGATACTGCAATTCGACATTCGAGAAACAACATCATCGATCAATGTAATAGCATGTGAAAAGCTCGTACGTATCAGCGTTTTGTATCGTATTCAACGACGATAGCGTCGAGCAATTGAATAATTTATACCAAGACTGTTTTACTCCCCGCGCATGTATAAAGTAACCGCAAAGGAGCGATCTATTGCACCGCAAGGAACTTTCTCGCATCGCGCAGTAACAGAGATTGCAAGCTGACGCGCCTCCCGAGTGGACAGCGCAACGTTAAGAATTACTTAACAAGATAGCATAGCGATAATTTCGACTGCGCGATGCGCGTTGCCGTCGTCGTCGGAAGGGAACGTTTAACCAAACGATTATCTTGTCACGTCGGTTGTTTAATAATCGTAAAGCCTCGACGACTCGATGCGGCGAGAGAAGAGAGTTGATTTCTCCAACCGACGGATTTAACTTCCTCTCGAAATGGCCTCGCCGAGTTTACCCTACGGGATAACGGTACGGACGCGGGACACGCCTGGTACCTTGTAAGAGAGTGCGTCTTTGAAAAAATGCTAAAATCTATTTAGCCGCGGCTGTTCGGTTTGCCGAGGGGCACAACAAGTGCTTCCTCTAATTTGTCACGCGTCTTAACGAGCATACGTTGCCGAGGGATTCTCGAGCGAGGAGAGAATCGTGAGAGAGGAAGCTAAACATACTACACATAACTCCGGCACGAGCCCGCGATTCACGCGCGAACGCTCTCACACTCGCACACGCGTATCGCGCCGCGGACGGGATTGTAAGCCGCGTAATATGCGCGATCGTTCCACTCATCAATTACCAGCAACCGGCGTGGTGGTTCGTCCAGGTTCGTCTCGTCGGGTTTCACTTCTATTTCTGGTTTTCGCGACGCGACCACCGAGGTTCATCCATCACGCGCGCGCGAGACAACCGATTTTCCACGATCCTGCGTTCCAAGTGAAAAGAGATTGACGGGAAAGACAAATAAATGATAAGGACAGAAGGAGGAGGGGGGAGAAAGTAATACCGCGTGTCGCTTAGTGAAATCGATCAAGAAATGTTTTTCGCGCTTCGGAATCCTGCTGCGTCTCGAGAGCCCCAACATCCGCCGTCGCCGTCCGCCTCTATCTATATCTTTTCGCTGGAAACGATCGGCGCGAAGAGAAAGAGAAACGAAGG
>NW_021852243.1:477124-499997 GCF_003651465.1 Formica exsecta
GACGCTCTCGGGCATCGATAGTTTTATTTACCGAGCCGCGGCATATTCGTATATCGTGAAATCGTTCCGGTTCGTTAAGCCGATCTTTATTTCAGCCATCTTTATCGATGTCGGTGGCGCGCTCGCGAGATTCTACCACCGCCCGCGTCCCCGTCCCCGTTCCCGTTCCTACTTCGGGCTCTCGTTTCGAGGACAAAAATCCGAAGAGCAGCATCCAACATCGCGACGACCGCCGCATCCTTGCAACGGTTCACCGACCCGCATACGCCTTCCTCTCTCTCGTCCCTTACCGCTTCCTCATCCTCATCCTCATCCTCCTTCCCCTCCTCCTCCCTTTTCCTTCCCTACCCGGGCGCATTCATTGTGCATCGTACCGCGTGCATGCACGCGCGCGACCCGCAGTTTCTGCGGTCGTATAATTCGATCTGCATTGTTCGCCAATCGCCGATCGCCGCTTACCCCAGACGTCGCTTATTGGCATAATTGATTCATTTAATCATGCTCGGGGGAAGAGGGGAGGGGGAGGAAGGGGAGGAAGGGACGCGATAACCACTTGTCCAATCGTCCGCGAACGGACCCTCGATCGAATCTTTCAGCGGGAAAAGAAAGACATCATGCCGTTTACTGCTAAATACGATACGCGAATTTAATGCGAACTGTTAAATAATGCGCAAATTTTTTTCCATTTTTTTAATATGCTTTTCGCACGGTGTCATGGGAAATAATAACAGTTCGAGATTCTTATAGCTTTAATTCATTCTGATTGATTAAGATACTGTGCGTTAAGATGAGCATTTTATAAAATGATCCGCTAATTAATTTAAATGGTCCCCGCGTATTAACCTATTTTTGTAATTTTATTTACAAGCGCGAACCGCTACAGTGATCAATTAGCATATTAAACTGATATGCAAATGTAATAACGTCAACGAAACGAATGATGAAATGTAATTTATAGTACTTGGTTATAGTCGCTAGTTGAAATTAATTAATTATCTCGAATAATTCTTCTTCATGGTTAAGTAATCCGATTTTTTTAAATTTAACCCATTTTCCTCGCAAAAGTTTGCCCTTTCCGGTAACAATTATTGCAGAGAAAAGAGGTAAATAATGAAAAATTTAATCGTCCATGAAAATCACAGGCGATTTTCACAGGCAATTATCGTTTCGCGTGGAGAGTACACGAGGAACGTAACGTCATTTTAAGTTCATTAGGCGTGCGAAATACCCCACGATGCGAGAGTCCGCTCCTTTTCGATTATTATCCCGTTCCGCGTTCATATGTGGCGGAAATGATGAAGGGAGGTAAGCGCGGTACATCGAGAGCGACGTAATTAAAAAGACGAATGATCGATATGTAGAGCGGGTTATAGGCCAGCGAGGTGCGATACATTCTGTACAATCGAAAAAACGATCGCAGTCTAACACTTTCAGTTTTTTTGAGTGGGATTAAATCTCTTCATCCCCGACCAATTCAATTTAGATATCGCCCGCGTTGATGAATATACAGCGACCGCGAGTCATTAAGCGGCGTCGGCTAATCGATAAATCGCAATCAGCGTAATTACAGCTTCTTCGACAAACATGCTTCGTCCGCGTAACGTCCCGATTTCTCACGAAACGCGAGGATTTTTTTTTTTTTTTTTTTTTTTTTTTTTTTTTTTTTTCATGCATTATGCATTCCCACCGGCCGGTCCGGTGGGATATGCGGGACTCGCACCCGCTAAAAAACTCTCCCTGCAGGGCCAACCTTTGACCCCGCCGATACTTACACAAATTAAGATTCTGAGATTTAAGAAACATGATAGGCAAGAAAGATAATACAAGTAAAAATTTCAAAAGTTAGAATTTGGAAAACTCCATCTTTATTTTCTTTTCTCATTTACAGTATAATGAAAATTACTATCGTTTTCGTGCTCGACCATCGTGCTCGACCGAAAGAAAGGCTCGAAAATGACGGCAAAAAAAGTGGTTTGCTTCCTTCGGTCGGGAAGGTGCCGGTTAAGTTTTCGCGCTTAAATACAGCCGGTTTCTTTTAAACGGATGCCGATTTGCCAGTTTGCCGCTCCGACTACGAGGTGCAATTTGCAACGTTAATAAATAACTCGCATTAACTCGCTACGATTGGATGAGACGAGAGTCTCATATAATCGTTATATACGAGAGTATATAATGTAAGACGCGCCTCTCTCCGATGCGTTTCGCCGATATTCGACCGAAATGTATGGCGACCGCGCCCTCCGACACCCGATGCCATCCTTAACTGTACACATACAGCCCGATTTTATAATTTGTTATATATTATATACAATCCGGTATGGAACGAGCGCCGTAAATCCCGTATGCTGTTGACCCGACGCGCGCTGGACCGAGACCGGCGGCTGCGGCGGATCGCGGACCCGCACGGACGGTAGATATTCTCGGACGGTCAACCGGAAGTAATTAAGGTTTCGACAGAGAATCTCCTTGCGGATAAACCTATGGCATGGCCAAAAAGAGCGACGGCGAGAGAGACCTTCGTCGGGGAAATTAACGTTACATCGCGTTCTTCGTCTCCTACCGTCTCTCTCTCTTTCTCTCTCTCCCTCTTTCTCTTACATTGCTCGGTCTTAAATATCACCTCAATATGGCCTTTACGTATCTCAGTGTCCGTGCAAAATACCCCGTTAACGATTTAATATACCGCTTCGCATCCTTCACTTACTATAATATCGCGAAAGGTACGATGCAGGTATTCTAGTCATGTGTAGGCAGCAACCCTTTACTTCTCGTAAACCGTTCGCGATCGTGCGAGTAATATCCCGGCTTTCGACAACTTCCGTGCGACCCGGACGATTATATATCTGGCTGTAAAACCTCCCGATCGGAAAGTATTTTCGGCCGCATAAGCATCGCGTCGCACAAACGTATAGGCGCGATATAAATAATCCTCGAGAGATCGTGTTTGATATAACCTAAGTCTAAGAATATATATCGCATCGTAAATGCGTAATGCATTTCATAAACCTCACGTCGCGATTAGCTCGCCGCGTGATTCTCTACCACAGATCGATCTTATCGCGTATTAAACATTTCCGCGATATACGCCGCGCCGGGCGCGCGCATCTTCTCTTTTGCGAGTATTTAATTATTTAATCGAGAGACTTCCTACATTCAATGGACAGCAATATCCTGGGATATTTGAGCGATCGTTTCGTTGAAAGAGATCCCGGTACAAGAGATATAACTCGGTTATAATTCCGTACTTTGCTTAAAAAACGCGCGCGCCCGTATGACTCACTTCCTCCGGTCTCTTAGGCAGGTATTTATTTATTTATTTATTTTTTTGCCGCTAGCTTTACTTCCTTCACCTATATCGTGCGTTATATATACATATGCGCAAGTACTATTATTGCAATTATGTCATTACAATAATGGGTGCTCGTAACAAAACGAAACGACTAACAGTAAACGTTATTACACCTATTTCTTTCTCTTTTAACCAGAGTACCGTTGACGCTTAAACTTCACTTTTCTAACAGTACTCGGGCCAGTCGAACGCATCTGTTTAGAATAAATGAGAGAATATTCAATTTATTGAAGGAATAGTAAACACGTGTATTTCATGATTGTAAGAATACGACATCATTACGGTATCATGATAATTGACCTTCGATTACAATCATCGCGTTTTTACGCAATTATCGTTAATGTGTTTATTATTTAAATCATTAATTTTTCACGCAGATTACGCATCCGGTGCGTGTCCCAGAGTATGTCCGCCGAGCGGCGAACCCGTTTGCGGCAGCGACGGTGTCATATACGCGTCGCAGTGTGAAATGCGGAAGAAGATGTGCGGAAAAGGTAAGGTGCTTTTAATTATAATAGTTATTATTATTACAGTACACCACGCATCGTAGCACCGTATACATGTGCTCTGGTTCGCTCGTCGCGAGATTACGATCTCCTTTTTCTTTTCTTTTTTCCGAGAGACTCTCGTGGAGACATATATCAACTCCGTATGATTTCGTTATCCCGTTTTATATATTATTCCCGACCGTAAAAGAATAGCGCGCGAATCCATTAGTAGCGGTTTGTCGAGAGATTATGTATAACCGGCGTCGCGCTTTTCAATTACAATCACGGAAATAACGCGACCTTCATTCGCCGATCTTATGCGATATTGCCGTGCTTCGCGGCGCGGATAGTCATGATAAAGAGTACATTCGTGTCGTTATTCCCTTTACTACTCCGCGATAGCAACGGTCAATGTTAACGAGGATCCGTTTCTTTCGTAAAATGGATGACGGCGATAAATTATACGTCCTTGTGCAAAACGAATCGCGATCTCCTAGAGCGTCGAAACTATTTATGCGTTAGAGCGCCGGGTGATTTGTTCGTTCGTAGACGAACGAGAATAATCCTCTACATACGAATGTATCCATATATCGTATATACAATATATATATATACACCAAGATCTCGTTTCGTGCTTGATGACCGTGCGTGAAATCTATCTACGTATCTCATTATTTTGCCGTTGCCGTGTCGCTCATTTAGGCGTTACCGTGGTCACGGACAAGACGGCTTGCCTGAGGTCATCCGGTAGCAAGTGCGAGCACCGCTGTCCGGGCGATCAAGATCCCGTGTGCGGCACCGATGGGCGTACCTACCTGAACAAGTGCATGCTCAGGGTGGAGATCTGCCGGGTCGGGATCGAGCTGTCTCACCTCGGGCCGTGCAACAATATTTCGGCCCACAGGGAGAACTGTCCGGTCTCGTGCGACTACGCGCCGCTCGACGGACCGGTTTGCGGAAGCGACGGAAATGTTTACAAGTCCACGTGTCAGATGAAGCTGCTCACTTGCGGGTACGGTGGGGCAGTCGATTTCGGACTGGGAATGATTTTTTTTTAAATCGCGAAAAGATCACGTTTGAACCTCAACCTCGAGATGGTTATCCGAGGAAAATTTTTTTTTCTTACGCGATAAAATTTAATTTATTAATATCCGATTACTCATTTGTATAACTCATATCTTTTTATATATTTTCTATATAAAAAAGAATTTTACTGATATCTCACAAATATGGTAATTCAATCGTAGACATCGTTTTTACTGCCTAGTCTCATAAAATAGTCTCGTAATACATGTAACTACTCTGCGGGAAGGAAGAGTTTATTCTAACATAAAACTAGTCTCCGGCCGCAAAGCGATTTTGACTTTTTCCCGTTCGCAGGCAAGGCGTCGTGCGTACGAATAAGAAGCACTGCCAGACCACAAGACATTGTCGTGAATCGTGCTGGCGTGGTGCCAAGCCTGCCTGCGGTAGCGACGGCATTTTGTACTCGAACACCTGCAAAATGCGGGCGAAGAACTGCGGGTAAGTCTTGAGTCTGCGAATCCGACATGTACAACCGACCGGCGACGACGCGATCGTCCCCGAGGGACTTTCTCTCTGGCAAAAATCTATCTCGTTGCCCGCGTTCCCTCTATTCTTTCCTTCTCTCATTGTACGCACTTGATCATTTAAGAACCGCTCTCTCTTCCCTGTATACACTTCGTTATAACTCCTCGCGTAAGAGCACTCGAGTTGCCCTTTGCTCTTCCCTTCACTGAGATTTCTCTCTAAATATTACATGCGATTTGTTAGAACGCGAAATGCAACATACGCGATCTAATGTTTCTCGATATTTGAATTTTCCCTTCAACAAGTAGTTGAGAATTATTATAATCCTATTTATATAACCGCGTTTTTTCCCATGCGACTTTTTGTCGAAGTTTTGTTAATTGAATTGCAAAAATTTCGTCAAACTCTAACGCGTTATATTTATCAAGAACAACTGCTTTCCAGCAAACACGTCTTCGAAGTGCCGATGTCATTTTGCGTATCTCGGGAACGGACGTCCGGAAGCAACGCGTGTCCCTTGGATTGCAAAAACGAACCGGAAATATCAGTCTGCGGATCGGATGGGAACATATACAGGAACGAATGCGAGATGCAAATGCTAAACTGCGGGTGGGTATTTATTAACGGCGCTGTTTCTCTTCAATAAGTAAAAATTGAGCTCGTGCTTCCTTGTCACGAGTAATCGATCATCGGTCACGAATCTTTAGCAAAGTGTTAATAATCGACAGGCATGCAAGAAGAAAGGTAACGGTAGTTGACTTCGAGAAGTGTCGGTCTCGGCTAACGAAATGCATGAAGCAACAGCTGAGATGCGGAAGCGAGGTGGATCCGGTTTGCGGTAGCGACGCGAATACTTATCCAAATCAGTGCCATTTGAACGTAGCGGTTTGTTTGTAAGTTACGTTTATCTCTTCGGAATAATGACAAATTTATTTTTCAAATCTCAAGAAACCATAATCTTTCCAACGCAATCGTTTATAGTAATTCATCAATTTAACCGAACATCCAATTAACCGTAGACAAACTGACTTATTTTCTCGATATTTGATGCGTTTTAGAAAGGGTATCCAATCGGCTCACGTTGGCGAGTGCACGACCTTGAAGGAGACCGAACAGTGTCCCGAAGATTGCGCCGAAGTACCCGAGGAACCAGTTTGTGGAAGCGACGGCAACGTTTATCGGTGATTAAGAATGTTATTCGGATTCCAGAACGTCCGCCGTCCAAGATTTTAGGGGCGCATTCATTACAAAGTGGTCGTCCATTAGAGACCGACAAAAGACCTCGGATTCTTTTCAAAATTTACTCTTCTATTCTGGTCTTTGATTTCAATGCGTGCGATTCGCGCGAAATATATTGTCATTTATCAATTTAAATTTCAGGGATTTTCATATGTAAAGATAAAATATCCAACGAAATTCGCGATAAAATTATTTCTGGTTAGGATCGAGAATGCAATATTTTCCAAATATTTAAACGGATTCGAGTGTAAAATTTTTTCGAGATTAAACAACTTGAGCTTAATGCAATAACAAAAGGTATAATCGTTAAAGCGTCGATTAAACAGCGGCCGGAGATCCTTCAAAGTTGGCGTGTTTACTAATGCGTCACGTGTGCACTCTCGTATGCATTTTAGATCCCTCTGCCATCTGCGGCGCGAGACTTGCGGCCAGAGGGTGGTTCAAGTTCCGGCGCAACATTGTCGCACCACCGCGCTCTGCAACCAGATCTGCAGCGGGGAACGTCAATTTGTTTGCGGCTCCGATAACAAGCTCTATCGCAACGAGTGCGAGATGAAGAGGGACAATTGCGGGTAAGCCGCCTGACCGCCAAGTATTATATTTGCCTGTTATACCGGAGAGAGAGAGAGAGAGAGAGAGAGAGAGAGAGAGAGAGAGCTTTCGTTCGATAAGTATGGAATTGTAGTGAGCCCTTGCCATTAATTAAACCCTTGATTCTCGAGAAATCTACGTAAATACACGGAAAATCTCATTTATTAATAATATTTGCTTTACCGGCTTTCAATCGAATGATAAATAATAGCGAATAAATGAAATCGTTAATAATCAAAGCGATATGGAAAGAAAAAACAGCAAATAATATGTAAAATTATTGTCTTGAAAGAAAGATGCATTTAAAGTTTTTATATTTCGCCTTACGAAATATTTAAATTTACTTAAAATTCCACAGATTACAAATAAAATTGTAAAATAAAGTAAATTTTAATTTAATTTTCTTTTTAAAAATATTACCTCAATTGAATCTTTTATTGTTCAAGAAGAGCAATTAAATTATCTCAATAATTTTGTAACCGTATTTTAACTTCAAGCATACAATTTTCATTCTTCATTTTATACAGTAGAAATAGTACAATATAATAATTTCATTACTTCGCTAGAAGTAGCGTTTGCTCAAAAGCTAATTATTAACATTCAAATTAAATCATTTCCATTTATTTAAAAAAATCTAGAGACAGAACGGCGATATTTCGTGTCGCGCATGTAATTTCATTGACCGCAATAGTACTTTTTCTCCGATATGTAACTATCATACTTTCCATAGACTTTCATTACGACGGCGACGGTCGCGCGTTGAAATATATTTCTGAGGAATGGAAAAGATGGCCTAAGAAACTCCGAGAAACGGTTAATTCGAATTATAGTATCGCATGCGATGAAAGGCAGTTTACGATTCAGCTAGACTCAACCGTTCCATTACGTTTTCTTTATGGAAATAATAAACTATCAGTCATGCCGTCGTGTACACGTATATACCAGCAGGATGTTCTCGTGCCCGTTGTTCAAATACGCGAGAGGAAAGTATCCTACTTCGCGAATGTGAATTGAACACAATCGCCGTACAATTTCGAAAGTAGAAATTATCGACGCCTTAGCGCGACCCATTTCCTCAAAAGAGTCATTTTCTATCTTCGATTGCTTTCTAACGCGCCCACTTCCACTGCATGCTCATCGAATGTTAAATAAACACAAACTAATACTCGAAAATATTCGTAACACAAGTACTAATCTAAATCGTTAAACTCACGAATCTTGTAATTGCTCTTTAACGCGCGAGGCAAATTTAGCTCAAATTTATCCAATTAAGCTCAATTTTTATCAATTTAGCTCTAATTTAATAAAATCTTAATATCTTAAGTAGCGAGAAAAAAATGAGCTTGATTTCCACTTTAGGAAACACGTGTACGTGGTACCTATGAAGAGATGCGTCCAGGGTTTCCTGTTTCGCGGCTGCCAAAAAATCTGTCCGCCTTATTACGATCCCGTTTGCGGCACCGACGGCATGACGTATAGCAACGAGTGCTTCTTGGAGATCGAGAATTGCCGTAGCAGGAGTCTCGTCACGAAAAAGTATCACGGAGTATGCGGCCAACCGACGGAGGAGCCGAAGAATTATCTCTATTAAAATCGATCGAGCTGGCACGACTCGACACGAGAGAGAGAGAGAGAGAGAAAGAGAGAAAGAGAAAGATAGAAAATGCGAGGAAAAATCATTCTACGAGATAATTTAACTCGTATTTTTCAGAATCGGGAAGCGACAATTGCTGTACATTCACTTGTCATATGTCGTCTTCAAATATTTAATAATTGTTCGGCGAACCAGCTGCAAATTCGACGAATTCCGATCGATCAAGTATTTTGGCGTTTGATTAATCGATCGTATAATTCGCGACTCTAGACGCCATTCAAACACACAAGCGCGATGCGATAAATAAATATACGTAGGCTCGGACATTTGATATCCTGAATGATCCAAAACGCGCTAAATTTCCATGGCGGGAAGCGTGTTCGAAGAAAAACAATACATCTTGCCAGTCGCAGAGTTCGAATTGTTGTCGTATTGTTACTGCTATTTCTACGATAATATTCGTCGCGATTGCCAATTTTCCCTTCTCCGGTATAATATATCGCGCGAAATAATTCGCGCGGCAAAATTATGGTTCGCAAATCGCTATTGTATGTCAAAGTTAAGGAAAATCATTTTTTTTTATTTTTTTAACTGGGAGTGGAAAGGAGGTTTCGCCAATTACGATATAGTCTTTTCGATATACTTTACATATACTTGACGCGCGATGTAGATTCATTATTATTTATTGTAGAGCATTAATCATTGCGTATGCGTTTTTTGACGCGATTTTTCATTTTTTTTTTTTTTTTTTTTTTTTTTTTTCGAATTATAAAATTATCTAACAATAAATATTATACGAAATTTCTACCAAATTCAAGTCTTAATTTTTCGTCAATTGCGCCCGTCGTTTTAATTATGGCTAATAATGTATCGACACGGTGTTGCTAGAGCATATTCTTATTCTAGGATTCTAGGGGAATATTGTACTATTACATTTTCTTCCGATATATGTGATGTGTGTTCATTTATTACTATTATATTATATCATTGCAATCTTAATTTATTATCGAGCATGCGAGAAAATCATTCTTCTCTGTCATGTATCGACACTAACTCTGTATACGCTTCCAATGTCAATAATAAATCATATATGTATATTTTAAGATATAAAAAAGCTGTACAAGAAAATTATACATGCGTAATAATATCAGAAATATGACACGTTATTCATTTCTATTTATTTTTTCCAAAGATTTAAAAAATCTGACATCAGAGCGCCAATTATCATGATACCACGACAGCATGTGTGTGTGTGTGTGTAAATGTATATGCAATAAACGAATTTACTTATCAACTGGGTACGTCATGGGTCATGGGCGCTGCGATAAAGATGCTCGACCGGCGCCAACTTCTGATCATTGCCTCTTCGACGATTCACTTTCCCGAGCACTCGCACTCGCGAATACGAAAGATACTCTTAACGAGCGCGAATTAACGCGATACTAATTAATTAATACGACCATCGTCTGATACCTTGTCCTCCCGGTATTCATTCGCTCACGCGACGCACTTTAGACGAAAATAAAACGCAAAGAATGCGCAACGCGACGTTACCACGACCTTGACTGACCGACGCGACGCGAAACAATATGACCGACCGCTTCGTCGATCACGTACAACTTCACGCGAATAACGTACCGACGCGTTTCGTCGCGATTTAGGTTAATAATATACCGACGCTAGGACATGAAGCAGTTTAAGCAAACCAAAAAAAGACATGAAATGAGTAGATGGATGAAAATAAATAAATATTACAACCGTAATTATATATATAATGAAAATATGTTAAACTATATCTATTATCTGAGAGAAGCCTGAGAGGGGCCGCGCCGCCGTTTTTCGTGAGACCGTTTTCCTAGCTGGTATAGTGGCGCTAACTGGATTTTAGAGCCGGCGGAACTACAATGCCAAATCCACTTTTTGATGCCATGGTAAAATGACCGGTTGGTGCATGTCCATGCTAAATACATATTGTGGGTCGAAAATGCGGAGAAATATTATGGATTTATTAATGTTTTCTTAATCGCGTGTCCTACTCACGTGCCCTACTCGCATATCCTAACCGTGTACCTTACACGCGTGCCCTATTCGCGTGTCCTATTCGCGTGCCCTAATAGAATGTACCGTATGCTGCTTCGTTGGGCCAGTTGGACCTACCTTTTGTTGATCCTGGCCATATTCATTCTAGCTACATCTAGCCAGAGATGTAGCTTCGATCTCTATCAGAGATCAATGAAGGAGAGAAATTCCTTCTGTTGCCGGCTAATCATTGTCGCCGGTGCATGAGCGTAATTTTACGCTCGTTTATGGTCGTGAGACATTACGACCGTTTGTCATGCATCATTTTAATATAACTTTACTTTAATTAATATAATGCCAAGTTATCAAAACTAATTGATTAAAATTCTTATAATAATATAATATTTTCTTAATAATAATATATAATTTATATTAAAATAGAATAAGTTATTACTATTTCATATAATTAATAAATTTACTCTAGCGTCTTCTTCATTAAACAAATTAAATAAAATTTATCGGTTAAAAAAATATTTTACATCTTTTTCAAATTTTTGCTTTAATTCATACTTTAATGTTTTAATGCATATTAAAAAAATCTATTGAAAATCTATTATATAATTTAATCTATTCTAGCCCATCCATTTTGAGGCAACGGATTTATAATCTATAATCTACATTTATATCTACAATATCTAGGAATCCGTTACCTCAAAAGAAAATAAAGTTCATTACTCACCGGCACTGATGCGCAACAGCGGAGTTGTTGGTCTTGAGGCTACGTTGTCTGTAACATACAAATATAAAATTCAAATTATAACAGCGTCCACAATATAACTAATATTTCATGCAAAATATTTTATATTCGATTAGCGTACAACGCTAATTGTAAAAAGCTCTATATAAATATGGAACAATTCTATAAATTATAAAAAGACTTTTTTTCACATAGAAATTTTTATAGGAATTATGTAAAAGTCTTTCTTTTTAATTTTCTCTTGTTTAATTCATTCAAATAAAAAGATCGAATTAGTACGCGATTTTCAACATGCGACAACGCGATTTTAATTCGAATCTTTACATGCTGTCGAAAGTCGAATGATAAAGCGGCGAACAAAATATATTTAAATTGAAATATTTTTGAAGAAATTATTTATCAAATTATTTCCCGAGACTTGTCGCGATCACGTTTAGAAAAGGAATTTGACGGAGCGTCTCGCACTACTACATTACTGTTCGAGTGTCACCGTGCGAATGATAAAGCCGTAACACATAAACAATAGCGCGCTAATGTTTACGCCGCCAAAGCCGAATACTATGTTGTTGATAATTTGCTTCCGAAATATTTTCCGTACTATGCCGTATATACAAACGGAATATTATATTATACAAATATTTTAAATTATAGATCAATTATTTAATAAACGATTAATATATCACACAGCTTATCGTTATGTTAATTACTCGATCCTGCGGTTCGATTGTTTAATTGCGTGTTCTCAATCCAAATTATATTTAAATAGTTAAATTATATTTAAATATATCAAAAAGTCGTACGATACAACATGGGACAAAATATCTTTACTTTAAGTATCGATAGAAAAATAATTATTGTTCGTAAGGATTGCAACAAAACGATAATTTATAATTATTTTATAATTTAGATTTCTGTCACTTCGATTCTTACTTTAAGAAAGATTCTTACTTGTATTTTATCGGTTTGAGAATATTTTTAATGGATTAATGAGATTCTTGCGATTAATTTTAATGGATTTTTGTGCGATTAAAATGACATTAAACACAACATAAATCGGATAACTTTTAATTAAACTAATAATAAAAATTTTGATTACATATTTAACTAAAAATTATCCGGTTTATGTCGTGTCTGGTATCATTTTAATCGCAAAAATCCATTAAAATTATTTTCAAACAGAACATGGGACAAAATATCTTTACTTTAAGTATCGATAGAAAAATAATTATTGTTCGTAAGGATTGCAACAAAACGATAATTTATAATTATTTTATAATTTAGATTTCTGTCACTTCGATTCTTACTTTAAGAAAGATTCTTACTTGTATTTTATCGGTTTGAGAATATTTTTAATGGATTAATGAGATTCTTGCGATTAATTTTAATGGATTTTTGTGCGATTAAAATGACATTAAACACAACATAAATCGGATAATTTTTAATTAAACTAATAATAAAAATTTTGATTACATATTTAACTAAAAATTATCCGGTTTATGTCGTGTCTGGTATCATTTTAATCGCAAAAATCCATTAAAATTATTTTCAAACAGGTAATGCAAAATATAAAAGTTTTATTTTCTATGGTAATATGATACATATATGTATATTTGTGAAATATTATATAATAAAGAAATAAGCCCCTCGCATGTAAGAGACTTCAAAACTCTTTGATGATACTTATATTTATATATAAATTATGCTTATATAAATTTATATATAATAACATTTAATGTGCATCAGTGCATCATGCGCACTAGTGCATCCAACTAAATTTATAAATTAAAAAATTACTTAAATAATATAATTAATAATAAATAAATAATTAATTATAAAAAGCTATATCAATTAAAAGCATAACATTTTGATATTGCTTAAAATGCTTAATAATTTTGTTTCAAGAATAAGAAAAAAATAAAAGCAATTTATTGTAAATATCTTCTACACGTTATATATTTAAAAGTCAGGAAAAAATTATTAAGAAAATTTATTTAAGAAAATTTATTTTATGTCACATGCGCATATACATAAAAATACTTCAATAATAATTTATTATCGCTATCCGTAATATATACTAGAATGGCAAAACATCACGCACAGCTAATAAAACATTAATAAATCTATAATATTTCTCCGCAATTTTGATCTACAATTATGGATCTAGGACACACATGTATTAATCGGTTGTTTTACCGTAGCACCGTAAAGTGAATCTGGTCATGTACCTAGTTCCGCCCGCTTTGTAAAATGGCTACTGTACCAGCTAAAAAAAGTATCTTATGAAAAACGGCGGCGTGACCTCTTTCAGGCTTCTCTCTCTTATTATATAATATATACCGTATTATATCTACCACTTAGGAAGAAAGCAGGGAGATCTCTAGTTTCTTCTCAAATAGTACCGCTCATCAAAAAAAAAGAGGGAAACATTTGCTGAAATTGGAGGACAAATATCGTCCTCCGGAGGACAGAAAAAATTTAACTGAATTGGAGGACTGTCCTCCCGATTGGAGGACGTCTGGCAACCCCAGGTACAACCCAGATATTCTGGGCCATCATGGGTCTTCTCTATTCGATGGTTTTGATATTCTTTTCTTGTCCGATATCGATTTTGTGTTCTGGGACATTCGGTGAGTGAAATCTTTTATCATAGCGAATATTAATTCGTTGTGATTGTATGCTCTGTGAAAGCAAAATGTATTTCGGAAAAATATTTAAAAAAGTTTACCGCTTTATGCCATTATATTCCTATTTGCGAGATGGCTTAACTCAATAAAATTAATTTGATGATCATTAACAAAATATCGATCAATGAAATTTTTATTTTTATTTAATATAGACGCTTATAATATCTAAACAATTTTCTGATTTTCAAAAACTAGATAAATATAAATGTGCGCGTCCATGAATTTGCTGGCATACTACTAGCATTTTGCTATCTGGGATAATATGTAAATCGAGAACTTGGCGCGATCATAAAACTCGAGATAATTATATTAAACGAATAAATAAAATCACAGAGAATATATATGTATAACGCTAACAAATAAATGTATATCGGGAGTGGTGAGAAAAATATCGGGCGATCGTTATATATGCGCAGATTCATCGCGTGATGTGTGAATTTTGTCGAGAGAATTTTTCCCGCGAATTTCAAACATGTCTCCTCCACCGGCGCAAAACAGACGGATGGATGCACGTACGATAACGCATCTCGTCGGCAAGTAAGTTTTACGATTAGTACTTTCAACGACCACTTGTCGGCGCCACGGGTACGCCGGGTCCAAGATGGCGCCGCCGCGCGACCGTATTGACAGGTGCTTCGGCAGCATGGCGACCAGTGTTTACGACAAATGATCGCGGTCGATCGGATTCGCGCCGCGAGCGAGTCTGGAGGCAGTTGTTTACGATATCGGTGGTGATCGCGTTCCTCTCCCTTTGCGACAACGCGCGTCTCGCGTCGAATTCGCGATTGTTCGCGGCGAATACAAAGCGCGAAATATTCCTCAACGGCGAGCAGCAAGTGGCGTGTGCTGGGACTGCTCCAAGACATCAGGTGGTGGCGGTGGCGGTGGCGGTGATGGTGGTGGTGGTGGAATCACTCGTTGGACACCTCGCGCTCGTCGCTCGCAGAATCCTCTCGAATATCATCGTCCTAATCGTGAGTACCATACAATTGTAAATCATTTATTTAATAAATTTGAATTCGGGGTTTTGGGGATGCAAAGCGTCGTTTCGAAAGCCGTACGACGCGTCATTTCGAGGTGCCGCAAATTTGACAGTGGCGGAGAGAAAGAGAGAGAGAGAGAGAGAGAAAGAGAAAGAGAGGGGCCATCTTTGAGGCCATCCTTCGGTATCGGTCACGTCGGCGAAAGAGAATAGCGATTACACGTGCGGATCGTGTTACATAAAACCACAGCTAAACGGATCGAATGCCGTGGGATGACGTCGCGTTAGATAATAGATTGTACAGGAAAGGATGAATATATCTACCTACGCGTCTCGACATGCGAGATGCGATTCTGCGTACCACCAAAGAGCACGCTTTTGCCGGTTTTGCCTTAAACTCGAAATTTAATTCGCAATCTTATTGTTAAATCGGCCGAAACGAAAGGAAGATCGTTCGTTGCACGATTCGAATCGTGTCATCCCAGTCTCTTCCTTCGAATATTACGGTCTCTCGAGCGACTGCTCCTTTAATGATTTCATTATCAATCGATTCGCATTTAACGATGTTCGAGAAAATTTCATTGACAAACGTTTATCGCGATTTTTTCCAAGAATAATACTTACGAATTGAAATAATTTTTTGCATAAGAGTTATGTAAAGCGATTTTTTTGTTCGCGATATTTTATTTTTATATGAAGTATTTTTTCTCGCATTCGTTGCATTCACATTCCGTTTTGTTGCAATCGATTATACTATATTATTATTCCACCGGATGCAACTTTTACTTTGACAAATCTAATTTTTCCTTACTCGAGTAATAATTTGCAAGGAAATTATGATCCTAATAGTTATTGTAAACTTAATTCCGCGTCAGATTTCTCCACGATGCGCTTATCAGAGGTTTATCGAGAATCATCGAAGCAGCTTCTCTTTCTCTCTTTCATTCGCTGCGTGCATTTTGTTATCTTATCATTATCTCGCACGGACAATAAATAGAAGAAAAATCATTATTGTTCCAAGGGGAGAAGGGACGGCGATCGAATACACGAATGCGAACTCTCGTGTTCGGCATAGTTTCAGCATCCGGGGGAGAATGGCCGCGCTGCTCCCGGTGTATACGTAATTAAATTTATCGATCGCCGAGGGAGACGTCGTGGCGGCACTCGAGAATGCGCGTCGTGGATCCCTCTTCATTTTTATCGCGCGCTTTTCCTCTTTTTACGAGAATATGCATTTCCGTCAAGCTTAAAGAATATTCTCTTCCGGCGTTAAGCGAAATATTCGCCATGAAGGTGATTATATAGATTATATATGATCGTGCGCAGAAATCTACCGCGCAATCTTTCTCTCGCGTAAGTTCCTTTTTTTTCCCTGAATTTGGGGAATCCGCCTTTCTCCGTAGATCGATAGCCCTTTTTGCGGCTTTTAAATTAAGCTTGATTAAATTAACTTAAAGTGTCACATATACTAGTATGTGTATGTGTGGTTACACGTTGTAATAGATTACTTTTTTTCTAATGGGATGTACATTTAAACCAAGTTTAATTGAAAACAATTAAATTCGCACAAATACCTTGCTCAGCTCATCGAACAAACTTCCAAGCGAATTGACCTCCAGATTGGGCTTCTGCCCCAATTGTTACATTGTCGCCGTCGCGTCGGCACTTGTACGGCTTTTATCGCTTTTGTGCGCAGCCAGAATATCTAACGCATTATAAAAGTATTCAAGCGCTTTGAATCTTTTCTCCTAAGAAATTTTTAAGCACATCTTATCGTGACTATAATTTGTGCCTTTATTCGATATACGAGGGTATATAATTGATGATATGAAAAATGTTGAAACTAAAATATTTTAGAGACAGCAGGGCGAGTGTACTATTTTCTATGTGAAATTGGCTAAGATAACGATTATAGTCATTCAAAATTGCGGATAAACAGATATAAAATTAATTTTAAAAATTTCATTGGCGGTTGTAGAGCAGAAGCACAGAAGAAAGTAAATATGTCCAAAAAGTGTATGCTCTAAAATACTACAACTTTGCTTAACTTTTCCACTCATCAATATCTTTGAAAATATTGATAATTCATTTGTCATGCCTCACTTTTTGTATTCTAGAATGATTGTAATACAAAATTTTTTAAAATTATTTTGATTAAAGACAGGGAAGATATACTTTATAAAATAAGATAAAAATATTGTTTTCGGCATCGTTTGACATCGTCGTATCGTATTAATCGTGATATTAGTAAGATAACAAGTTTATTTTGCGCAACAACTCGCAAACTATAGATCATATTGCATTGTTATAAGAGTTCTATATCGCTCTTTAATAGACGATCACGTAATTCTGACGATTCTCATATCACCCGATCTACTCGTATATGGACGCGTTATTCTAGTTGCGCACAAATCATTGAATGGACACGATATACGTGATTATATAACTCAATACGCACATTCGTGCGGAACAAGCTCTCGTCAAGTCGGAACAATTCGCTATATATTTCTGCAATTCTCTAAAATGTTTATCACAATTTTTCGCCGATCTATTTTTAAATTGTCGCCGTTATAATAAATCGCAACACGCCGAACGTGATGGAGACACGAAGAGGCTCGAGAACGGAAAAATCGTTTCAATCTTGTACGTCTTATAAGTTAGCGGAACAGAATGAGCAGAATCAATTCTAATTAATATTTTTATTTGTTGCTCATTTGTTGCTAAAAAGTTGCCAAAGAAAAAAATTTGTTGCTCTGTAAGTTTTAAAAAAAAATGATGTTCCGCTAAAGGAAGATTAAGTTAGCGGAACACAAATAAAAATATTAATTAGAATTGATTCTGCTCATTTTGTTCCGCTAACTTATAAGACGTCAATCTTGTTCTGGTTGATCCGTGCGAAGGTCGCCAATCGTCGCGAATATCCACGCGGCTGCTCTGTTAAGATTAATTATATGCCGCAACAACTTGAAATGATCTATTGTATTTTAACGGCCGTGTCACACGCTCCAACCTTGAATGTAAGTCGAGGGAATTGACCTCGAACCGGATCTGGAATTCTTTTTCTTCGGGGAAGGGTAATGTGGAATTATGAAAGGGTAGGTAGGTTTTGCACATGTCATGCTAAAAGTCTCACATACTTGGGGCTTAAACAAACTGCGACAAGTCCGCGCAGACACATTTTATACATATAATTCGAGATATTCTCATAATTCAATCATTAATTCCGTGTACATATATTATTTATTTTATTTATTTCTTTATTTATTCAAACACTTTAACGCAAGCGATTTTATTAAAGTATATCACGCGCTTCATTTTTTTTTATATATTTTTAAGTCAAAAACATTTTTTATATATTTTCAAGTCAAAAACTTGACACGGACAACTAATCTAGCAACTCTTTTATTTCTCGTATATATGAATACATATATATGGGGGAGTTTAAAATATTAATCAAGATTAATTTGTAATATCGCGTTAATCACAATTTTTTCACAGTTTTAGTGTAGTGGATAGCGCGAGTTTACCGATTTTCCCATCGATCACCGGTTTCTTGATGTTCAGACCCATTCCAAGTTTATCAATTACTTTTGGGGTCAGTTTTTCGTAATTTATCGAATCGTCTGAAATAGAAGCGTCTACGATTGAATTTTCTGTTGCTTTGTTTTCCTGTTTATATTCATCACTTCCACTTTCGGAATCTTTATAATCCTTTTCATTGTTAGTCTTTGTCCCGATTTTTAATCCTACGACTTTAATCGTGCCCTTCTTCCGATTTGTATCCTTCGTATCTTGCTCGAGATAAAATTCGCTTCTCGGAAGCTTCACGCAATCCTTACCGCGTAATTTCTGCATCAGACTCGTCATCGACCCGTCAATTGATCTCCTACAGAGTCGGATATAATTATTCTTTTTTTTAGCGCGATTATCGGCATTATTTTTTTCATCCGCGTCCCTCGACACAACGCCCGATCCGAGCTGCGTATTCGCCTTGGCGAATTTTTCCACTAACGCATCTGTAATATCCGGGACATACAGGTGATAAATATTCGCGTCCTTTGTATTTCCGTTTTTAAAAGCTCTCGTTAGACTATTAATTCGCTTCTCTTCCGTCGAAAGTTCCTTATGCTCATCCGATAGTACGTCGTGCGACCATTCCGCTTGTTTCGCGAGCTGGATATTTGTCGAGATGCCTGCGTGATCGGGATGTTTTTTCGATTCTACTTTAGCCTGAAAACCCACGTCGAGTCTCGTCGCGTCGTTCACAGAACCTATTACGGGTTTTATTATTCCCAATGGATATAAAGAACCACCATTCCCATAGCTTTGTTCAAGTTTGTCTTTTCCGTTATTTCTGCGAATTTCTTTTGGCACATCAATGATACCGACGAAATCGTTCAATTGCTCGTTTACAGTTGTCGCTACTTTTCCAAGATTTATATTAAATAAAAAAAAAAATATATATATATACAATTATAAATAGTTTATACCTGAATTCTACGAATTATAGATTGTTTAAAATGGAATTTAAGAATATCTTTTCTTTATTCGATGCAACAGAGACAGATTGTGGCCAATAAAGGATATTTATTGAGTGAAAAATTGCAAGCTATTATAAATTCAAAACGGCCAATCGATCGGAATAATCCAATCAAGGAGCGTACGATAATGGAGAGCTGCTCTTCCGTCCTTGCTCTTGCCGTATGCTCGCGCGTCGCTTTACGAGATACAACTTTAAACGTTTGTTTTGCAGTGTGTTATATTGAATAACGCAATTTAAATGAAAAAAGACTCACCGGCACTGACGGTAACAGGTAAAGGACAGCCGAGAAGGGAAGAGCAAGACTGAGAGCTGCCATCGTATCTCGATTCGATCAAGAGACCGATCATTCGTTAGACGAGCCAATCCCTACGTCGATTTCTTTATGTACCCCGAGAGACGATTTAGTCTTCTCGGCTGTGGTCACGCTTTTCTATCCGTTTCCTTTTTAATGGCGCGTCACATGTAATTTCGTCCATTTACGACGCATTGTCTGTACAAAAATCATCTTTGCCATTTAACTTTGCTGCAGATAACAATTGTTACTTGAAGGTCGCTTCTTATCGTAAAGTAAAATTTATCGATTATAATTATTATTCATGTTATTTTTTATTACGGTTAATTATTTTAAATAAAATAATTTTTGCAATCAGTTTTTATAATACCGCAGCTAATTATGAAATTATATGAATCTCATTCCCATAAGAAATCTCTTAATAGTATAAGAATTTTTTGTTCTATTAAAATTGAAAAGGAAGAAGAGCTATTATCTATATTTTTCCTTGCTAATTATCCACGCGATCGCGCAACGAAATGTCTTCACGATTCTCTCTCGTAATGCGAAATAATTTACCGTCCAATTTACCTTCTGCCGGGATTCATCGATCTAGCCGGATTTTCAGCTATCGGCGAGTTAATGATGCGTGGCCTGAAAATTTATAGTGCGTATAATCGAAAGTTCGTGTTCGACTCTCTCATGCTTTTTATCCTGATGTATACTTACATCCTGTTCGATGTGGCCTGTTCGATGTACTACTATAAAAAATATATATATAAGTATTTTATCGCGTCTCGGATATATATATATATACATGTAGAGTGAATTAGTTGAATATTATCATCGTTATTCTTAATATATTTAATATATCAATCAATCAATATAATTATTTTATACCTAGATGCGTAAACGAGATAATTTCCAATTCGTTAACATTTTTTTTATCTTTTATTTGACAATTTTGTTATCGCAAAAATAACGAATAAAATACGCAAACAGATTAAATATAAATCAAGCTTGAGAGATGCTGGGCTACAAGAGATACATAAAGATTTTATATTAATGTGAAAAATCTTCTTAATTTATAATTTTTGGCAGGAAGCCTAGTTCTTTAGATATTCAAAATACGCAATAATGTGTGTGTACACGTTGATTATAATTAACAAACTTATTAATGGAAATGAATTTGAACTGCAGAAAGTTAAAGAGTATAATGTTCTATTGTATTTAATAATGCTCAAGGATATTATTCATGTGTGATATGGTAATCATTATAATATACTGCTTCTTTATCAGAATAACGAACACGGCAATGCGCCCACGCGTGACGCCGTTTATAGCAGTTCTCGTTCGTATTTCCGATCACGCGATTGCTCGGACCTTAATTAATTGTAGCCGTGATCATCGGCGGATCGACACATCAGAAAATTCGTCGCGCATAAAATTCCTCTTTTGCTTTCCCCTTTTCTGAATCTTTCAAGCGTAGGTGGACGTAGATAACGAAGTGAGAAAGGTAATGAAACATAATCGTTTAACGCATCCGTTATCTTGCCCTGAAGCACGGTCTCACATCTTCATACCAGAAACCGGAAGCCACGGGCGCGCATCATCCATTGTCACGGCTCACTGTTTGCGAGAAGTCGTAATCTTATCTAGCGGTCCCTTCATATCCACTGCCGCGGCAGCGATAAGAAAATCCGTCGCTTTAAAAGTTTCCTCGCCCTTTCCGCTCCGGATTTATTAATCACCACGCTCGCCTAATTATACGTCGTAAATAATTAAGTGCGGATACGAGATTAAGGGGAGTTTCAGCCAAGGCTCTTTGTTTCGAGCGAGAATCAGCGAAACAAAAATCGTATTAATCTTTCTTGTCGTGAAATTATTGTACTACTTTCGACGTTCAATCAATGATATAACTTCCGAAATAGACGGTACGATCATATCACGAGCGCGTTGAAGCGCACGCTAGACGACAATTTGCGAATTGACATGGTCGAGATAATTTAACAACCGAGCATATACCGACGAAATTTCTATTCTCCGCGCAATTTCGCGATTACGCGAGCGCGACAAAGATGAGAACGACGACGGACTCGCGTTTCCGGTAGAAACAATTTACCGCGTGCCTCGCGACGACTCGTTCGGATTACTAAGATGATATCAGTCATTTTACCACGGTAATTAACGTCACCGACCACATAGACTACTCGCGCGCGAGTAACCTCGAGAGCTCTTGGTTTCCAATGAGCGGACAAGATACATATTGCAATTAAATGCCGCTATCATTAATCATCCAGATATAAACTGTCACACAAGAAGAGCGTGTGTGTATGTGTGAATCTAATTTCCGATTTATTTTAAAGAATTGTATCTATTTCAACGATAAAAATTTAATTGTACGCTAATTAGTTATTTTCTTTCTCCACTTGTCGATTAAAATAATGATCATAATTTTTTTTCAAGTGCGAAATATTTATATATAATACAGAGAAAATAAAAAAAAAAAATATATATATATACAATTATAAATAGTTTATACCTGAATTCTACGAATTATAGATTGTTTAAAATGGAATTTAAGAATATCTTTTCTTTATTCGATGCAACAGAGACAGATTGTGGCCAATAAAGGATATTTATTGAGTGAAAAATTGCAAGCTATTATAAATTCAAAACGGCCAATCGATCGGAATAATCCAATCAAGGAGCGTACGATAATGGAGAGCTGCTCTTCCGTCCTTGCTCTTGCCGTATGCTCGCGCGTCGCTTTACGAGATACAACTTTAAACGTTTGTCGAGGGA
>NW_021852243.1:500047-533117 GCF_003651465.1 Formica exsecta
GGGAAAGAGGAAGGATTTACGATGGAAATAATTTCCGGAACGCTCTCCAGAGTTTATTCGGCAACCGTGCTGTTAATGGCTGGCATATCGTAAAATCTTCGCGCGCATTCTTTTCTTCTTCTCGCGGTTCATTGACTTCATTTACGAGGATCCTACGTTTTCGACCTCTCGCTGGATCATTTGCAATTATTCGCACAAGTCGCTTTAGAAATAATTAAACCTTCGTAAAAAATCAACAACCACCAAAGATATTTACAAAATACTTATTTGTTAGCAATCGTTCATATTTCAAATATATATTTCTAATCAAACATGAAATTATAAAAATTGGATTTTATTGTGAAAAAAGAAATAATTCGGCGAACTATATCGTTTCTTCATTCGTTAACAATCTCGCACGCGAGAAAATGTTTAGACAAGCAACACGCATCTTATCTCGAAAATCGCCGATAGGCGAAATGAGCGATTTCGAATCGGTTCGCTCCACACCCCGTTGTTCCGCGCCGCTTTTTCTGCGACCGATAATAAGCGGTCGCTTTAAATTGGCCGATCATTTCAGGTGAGTCTGCCTACGCGGACCTAGTAGTTAACATCCACCTCCGTCCGGTTATTATCCCGCGGGACGCGGCCACCTCCTGCATCCCCTTTTCTTCTGTAGTCGTTTTCCGTTCCGCATCTCATCGAGAAGGATACCCACCGGCGGGCAAGTAGGAATATAACGAGGCCATTCGAAAATATGTTGCTTATTAGCTGTCACTTTCGGAAATAGATTCAAGGCGGCATTAAAAAAATATTATTTGTTACAATCTTGTTCGGAACGTCCGATTTGTCCGAACGATTAATAATGTCATTCTCGAATGATATAGTTGATAAAATGAATTGTGTACATGTGATATTCGCCAGTTTGCTCTATCGATGTATGTATATATATATAATGTATGTATTTATTTATTGTAAAATAATTTAAAGTGTCAAGAATTACATATTTTATCGAATGTTTGCGTTTACTATTCTTCCTTTTTCATGTTTTACAAATTTTTAAAATCTCTTACGTGTTCTTTAATTTGATAATCCCAAGTTTGCTTCGTCACAAACTATCTGAAGAATATATATATATATATATTAAGATTTTACTTTTGCCACTAAGTAAAAAGTTTAGGAGCATAATGTGAAGACAGAAGTTTATGTGTAAGTGCACGCGATTTCATAGCGATCTAAAAGACAGATGACCATCAAAGTCAAAAACATTTTACGTACGCTTTTCCAATACGTGACGTCTCCATTTTTCTATCGTTTCTCGTTACCTTGTCGTTTGCGTTTACGGAAAAGAAGAAGAACCAGAGACGAGAATGTAACGAGCCGTGTCTCGTTCGATTCCTCAGACATTTCAAGCCACTTATTACGCGCAGTCTCTCGTTCCGTAGATAGCGAGCAAGATTTCCTTCTTGTTTCCCTTCCACACCTCTTCTCCTCCATTATGTCCCTTTACATCTCTCCCACGATGGGTGTGCTCTCATCCTGCTATTTTATCCGCCGTCTTGTACTCGACGCGCCTTTACACGCAGCTGCAATTGTAGAAAAGAAACTTCCACCGCGTCGCATCTTTTTCTTTCGCGCAAGATTGTATCTCAGAACGAACTGCGGCTTCATGTCGAAGGGTGTTATGCGTTTACACGAGTGATGAAAGAAGTTTTCGTGAAGTGAAAATCTCTCGGTGCTTTATGTATCTTGGAGAGAGACTCTTTCGGAGAGAGCGGCGAGCTCTTGCAACACGACTGTGACTTATTTACGTGTAACAACGATAAAAATATTAACTGCATAATTGTTTATAATTTGTTATTTGTTAGAGATCCTTGAATCGCTAAAGTGATTTATAATTAACGCATATTTTTTCTAATATAAGTAATTTTATTTAAAAAAATCAACAAATGATTTTTTTTAAGGCAAGTTTTCAAGATATTTCGAGCTTTCCCTTTATTAAGAAATTTTTTTGCACAACTAGATAATTTGCAAACAAAGACACTGCGTCTGTTTTATTTATCTCGATCATACCTTCCGGCTAGTTAGATCTGTGTTTACTCAAATCTTCTCTCTCTCCGCATCACCGGTGCGCATATCCCATTAGCTGTGGTAACTAGCGCGAGGAACGACTGGTCCACTTGACCTTATCCGCTGGGTTCAACGCTTTCCATACTATCAGGAACATCCTTTTCAAAACGTCGCGTCTACAAATTGGCGTAAAGTGCTTGAGCGACAATAACGTCCTTCTTTCTGTCTCCGTTTCTTCTTGCTCTCTCTCGTCTGTCTTCTTCAAACTCTTCTCTTCGTCTCGTCGCGGCTCAATCCGCCGTGGGTGGTGGATGATTCAACCGCGAGTACTGTTACGTTTTGTGAAGAACGAAGCTTTGTTCTTCAGGTAGTTTGTAACGAGGCAAAGTAGGAATTGATCCGATCAACTGATCGGATTAGAGGACGCATACGAGATCTTAAAAATTATTAAAACATGAAAAAGAAAGAATAGTAAATGTATACATTTGATAGGATGTGTAATCCTTTACATTCTTTGAATCATGTTGCGATAAATAGACGCATACATTTTTTTAAATTAGTGGCTCTTCCTGTTTTGCATAAAATTCATTAAAGATGATGTATGACGGCAATTACGTAATAATGTCGAGAGCGCATCAGATCCCGGTTCTCTCTTATGGTATTGACCTTTCCATGCGCGCACGTGCTTCCATGGGACTTAAAATAGACGAAGTTGAGTGGCGACAAATAAAATCGGCTACGCGTGCACAAGAACGAGGTTAAGTCGACCCTTCAATAAGTTCCTGGAAAATCTAGGATGATTAATTTCACAGTGGCTTCGTGTCATCGTTAATCATTCTTCAATTTGAGCACGTCAAGTAAAGATTGTATACGAGCGTTTCCAAAATACTTTCGTATCGAAAAGATATGAGATCCGAATTATAATTAATTATCCAGATTAATAATCGTTGAAGTTGGAAAAAAATGTTTCCTCCAAAACGAAGAAACAAAAATTATATCTTTTAAAGGTATCAGAAATTATATATAAATTACAAACATTTCTCTAGCCCTTTCTACCGAGATATCCTCTAGGATAGATGAAAGTGACTTACATCTCGTTCCAACGACAACGAATAGATAATAAAAGTTGTTCGGACCTTCAGTACAGAATAATAGACTGTTAACGAAGTCGCGCGCGCTCGCGCTTATATTTACATTGCTGATCGCGCCAGCCACTGGATCGAGGCGGTGACCGTAGCCACGTCGATTCCCGACAGCTGTGTCGACATGCACCGCAAACATGAGCTTTCCGTGTGAGATGCACCACAGCACAGTCTGGACGGGAGGCAAGCAGAGGAGCGAAAAACGCGACATCGCGGCTTTCCTTTACTTTCTACCGATCTCGCGCTTTTGTCAACGTATTTCCTTCGCTCTTCATACTCGTCATCAATTAGATAAAGAAAAATGTCGAAATTTTGTATTTTTCGGTCAAAAATTTCTAAAAATAAGTTAAGAACGTAGTGTAATAATAGTAATAAGTTAAGATGCGTAGTATTTGACGTGATAACACTTGCCCTCAGTTTTTCAGCTTAAAATTTTCTTTGCTTCGCATTTATATGAACTCATTGAATTTCCAGTTATTTGAATTTGGCATTCTATTTTTGATAACCTAATTAATTATCTAATTAAATTTAATAAGTTTTTAATACAAGAGATAATATTTTGTTCGCATTTGTTCGCAGTAACAATAATTTCGTTTCTAATCGAAGTTATATAAAAATATAGCATTTTGAAAAAAACTGTACTGATACACAACTCTAAAAAAAAATTGTTATATATCTTGATCTCGAATTGTAGATAGTGATTTTTCTCTTGTTCGTACATTGTAAAAAATTTGCTTGAATAATAAGTATAATTCTATAAAATCTTTTTTACAATGTAAAAGATGAGATTGAAAGGACGAGTCAGTGATAATCTAATTAGATAAAGAAAAATGTCGAAATTTTGTATTTTTCGGTCAAAAATTTCTAAAAATAAGTTAAGAACGTAGTGTAATAATAGTAATAAGTTAAGATGCGTAGTATTTGACGTGATAACACTTGCCCTCAGTTTTTCAGCTTAAAATTTTCTTTGCTTCGCATTTATATGAACTCATTGAATTTCCAGTTATTTGAATTTGGCATTCTATTTTTGATAACCTAATTAATTATCTAATTAAATTTAATAAGTTTTTAATACAAGAGATAATATTTTGTTCGCATTTGTTCGCAGTAACAATAATTTCGTTTCTAATCGAAGTTATATAAAAATATAGCATTTTGAAAAAAACTGTACTGATACACAACTCTAAAAAAAAATTGTTATATATCTTGATCTCGAATTGTAGATAGTGATTTTTCTCTTGTTCGTACATTGTAAAAAATTTGCTTGAATAATAAGTATAATTCTATAAAATCTTTTTTACAATGTAAAAGATGAGATTGAAAGGACGAGTCAGTGATAATCTCGTTGTCACGTAACTACGACGATGCATTGAGTACACACGGAATTTCTTGCGATTCTACTCCCCTTGATTGAGTCACCGATGTACATGATCCAAGACCCGATCTAAATAAGAGTCGTATTACGCACGGTCGTTTCTATGTTTATGTCATCATTGTTTTTATGCCGTATTAGACATCGATCGGTTTAAACGTCACATCTCATTCGACATTTGTTCGTGTTTCTGAACGTTTCCTGCGTAAATTTTCGACCACGATGAATGCGATCAATCGTCTTTAACGATCTTCGCGACTATTCTCTAACATGCACTGTCACGCACATGACCCAGATTTATTCGCGGTCGTTTCCCTTTTGCTTGGACGCTCGCCGTGAAATATTTCGAAATAAATCATTATTCATGTTTCATTTCCAGTAATTTTTTCCGCAAGAATAGAATTGTACATTTCTTACATCACTTGCCCTAAAAGTTGCACACATAGAGAAAAGAGAAAAAGAGAGAGAGAGAGAGAGAATTCGGTCACGCGTTTCCATTTCTTTAGAACTATAAAAAATCTCAAGGATTTCCACAAAATTCAGCTTTTCACACAATATTGTTTTAAAGATGGTGTTCGAGGATATGACGCTAATTTTCATCATTGTCGCTTGGTCGACATTCTTTAATCCCGTGGATTTCCTCCAGGGAATCGAGCCCGCTCCTCTTATTTTCTTCGAATTACTACGATGAGTGAACATAATTCTCCCTCTCGTTATTTTTCTTGATAGAAATGAACGGGAGAGACTTTTAATATACCAAAGAAGAATCGATAAACACGAAGATTAGCAAAATTTAAGGAAGGCGAATAATTAGCGAGTGCACTTTTTCTATTATCTTCAACCAAGCTCCAAAATGAAAACATCACAGTGAAGAGAACACGTTGAGAAAATGCAAAGGGAGGATTAAAAGGACGATGAGCTAGGCAAAAGAATGAAGGAGACGAGAGACGAGACAAGAGAAAGAATAAGAATTGATTTATTCATTTAAGGAGGAGGGAGAGGCAGATAAGAACTGATAGAGTGACGAGGACGGAGAATACAAGCAGCGAGAAAAGAGAGGGACAAAAAGAAAGAGAGAGAGAGAGGGGCTGCAGTGCAATGAGTGTGAAGAGAAGGAAGGTAGTCGGAGTGCGTGAGCGCGAGAAATGCGTATGTGAGGGACACACGGTAGCTTCTCGTAGCAAAGACAGTCGCTGCCCCGCCGCAAGGCTGCTCGCATCGTGCCGGAAGAAGAGTCCGCCCACACATCCCCTACGTGCGTGCCCCTTTTTTGCGTCGCGTGTGCCCCCTCTTCTTCCGCATTCGAATATCGATTTACATCGTGTGATCGCGTTGAAAAAAAATGTGTGCCTTCTTTATTCGTTTTTTTTATACAAGACCAGTGTTCCTGTTGCGTGCCTCCGTGAACGAACGAACGATTTAACGTGAAGATAATAGCTTGATGCTTATACTGGAGTAGGTGAAAGGTAGTTGGCGAAAATCGATGTTGAATTATTCATACGAATCTAGATTTTTGGTTGCATTCTACGAAAATCGACATATAATATAAATTTATTTATATTGGTAAATAATTTGCAGCTTTTAAGGAAACTTGTAGAATCTGAATCGGCTAAATGTGACTCGAGAGAGTCCAAGTTTTTAATTGCCCGAGTTTTACCGCCGAATGAATTTTCACGCTTCGAATATCTCTTGCAGTCAATAACAGTCGTCAAAGATCGTGATTAGGCAAAAGTTTTGGTACGGCGTCGAATTTTACCGAAACGCAAGCAAACGGCTGACGAAAGAAACGTCGGGAAAATTAATGGGATATCCGCGGAGTTAAAAGTACGGCGTGGCCAAGAGAGTCGCGTGATTGGTGTAAACGTTTGTAGTTGTTGGAGTTCCACGAGTTCTCGCTCCAAAAATAATCGTAGTATTTTTACCATCGCTTTATGTTAACTTTGCCGCCGTGAGCGAGCGCTCGGCACAAAGTGGCGTTAATTTGGGCGCCATAACATCGTCATAACACGGAGCCATGTCAATTCGAAAGAGAGATCTAATAAACTGCATTCGATCGATGATGCTTTCGTATCTCGAATCGATGATCGTATTCGTGCTTTTATTTCATCGTGATGAATCACAGAGATTTTTTGCCTGTGGTGTCTATCGACACTACAAGACATAAACATAATTTGACCTCACAGACGCAAAAGCGCCAATCACTTTGACGTTTTTACCAGTAGTGCATCGTCAGCAATTGATGCGCGTGAATCGTGAAGAGAATCGTCATTTATTCTTCGCGTCATTTTTATTTCACGCATTGTGCGTCATAGACACATCATAGATAATCAGAAAATTATACCCTACATCATTCGTGTATTTCCATAGTAAATTACAACTTATATATTTTAATAGATATAAAAAATCGATTCGAGGATGATCGTTATTAAAATTTCAATAGACATTTTTTTTAAACAACTATAAACTGATAAAAGAATATCTGTGCTATTATAAAATAATGTGGGTAAGGATGGGACACCCCGTATAATTGCGGCTTTCGAGCCAGCGCTTCTAATTACGTTTTCCTGCTGCGACCTGCCCTATCTGCGGTTTCATCGTTCCTTTAGGCGTGCGACCTTTCGTAGCCGCGTTACGTCGACAATGTCGCGTACACCCACGAGCTTCTGTGGCATCACAATTCCCGTCTTAAAGTCCGATCGTGTCTTGCTGCTGCCGCTTTCGACATTGCGACTTGTAAGCGACTAACGGGAATTCGAGGCACGGTCGGATCTTGGCGTGATCGTTGAATCGATTCGACTTTGGTTGAATGAAACGCGATTTACCACAATTGTCGCGCGCGCTCGTCTTTCCGTACTCCTTGTCCATCTCTAATCAACGTTGTATCCCATACGCTTTTATCGGTCTAGACAGAAATCCACATCGTGATCGTTATTTAAACGAATGATTCATTACGGGCGATTTAATAATCGCTCCAGCTTAATGACCGGGCCGAGTGTCGGGTAACGTCTAATTCCGGCTAATGGCCGAATGAAAAAAATAAAACCGACGAGGTCGCTTTCCAAATTGATTATTTTACCGCGGGTTCCTGATTATTCTTATCTAGACATTCGCTGACGCGTGAGCGAGAGATAAAAAAAAAAAAAAACGCCCGCGCGTTTTTCCCAAGCTCCTTGCTCGGAGGCAAAATGCGCTGGAACATCGCCGCGGGCGGTTACAATTATTGGCACTTCTCCGACGTGCAAACTTGGAACCGTGGAGCCGGAGCATCTCGCTCAGAGATGCCCGAGGGAAATAACGAGACTTGCGCTCCGACTAACACGCTAACGTCTCGTCTCATCTTTCGGCTTTCGCGACGCGCGTTTCTTCCCGGCTGCTCTTTACAATCGAGCCGAAACGCGATGCTGCCCCGACCATTCACATACATGACATAGTCGCGATAATCAAACCGACGACGCTTTCCAAATTGATTATTTTACCGCGGGTTCCTGATTATTCTTATCTAGACATTCGCTGACGCGTGAGCGAGAGATAAAAAAAAAAAAAACGCCCGCGCGTTTTTCCCAAGCTCCTTGCTCGGAGGCAAAATGCGCTGGAACATCGCCGCGGGCGGTTACAATTATTGGCACTTCTCCGACGTGCAAACTTGGAACCGTGGAGCCGGAGCATCTCGCTCAGAGATGCCCGAGGGAAATAACGAGACTTGCGCTCCGACTAACACGCTAACGTCTCGTCTCATCTTTCGGCTTTCGCGACGCGCGTTTCTTCCCGGCTGCTCTTTACAATCGAGCCGAAACGCGATGCTGCCCCGACCATTCACATACATGACATAGTCGCGATAATCGATATCTCATCTTTCCATCATGCCCAGTCAATTTGATTAATATCTGGGATTGGAACGCGTATAATTATACTATAATTATCCCGAATCTATACCGCGGAAGGAAGGCATGCCGTATAATTATTATCAGATATTCCATTTGGCAGCCTATTTAGAATTTTGCTCCCGATTTTTCAAGTTTATTCCTTTTATTTTGTTCAATTTATTTACTCGACGCGCGGAAATTCTATCGCGAAAATCTATCGGAAACACTCGGCTATCAGTTTTATCTTTTCTACGCCGCGCTGAAACGTACCAGGAAGCGTTGGAAAAGGCAATTTTTTTTTTTTTCTCCGATTAACAATGCGATGTTGGGTCAAGAGTAGTCGACGAGCAAATTGACCAAGTGGGGTAATCGCGCTGTTAGACGCGTTCGATCGGTTGCTGCTGTTGCAGGTGAATGAATCCCGGCTCTCACGTTCTCTCCTCTTTAGTCTGTCCATCGACCCTAACTAGCTATTTATATACACGAGTCGTCCGCGTCTGTGATCGTGCCACTGGCGGTATCTACGCTTAGGACGTACATACACGCACTTTTGCGTGTGCACGCGCATCGTTGCTGGCTGCTGCCGTCGCCGCAACCGCCGCGATATACGAGCATTTGTATGGTGTCGAGTCGCTCTCGTCCTGTGTGCGCGTCTCTCTCCTGCTTATATTATATCGCGCTCAATTATAAGCACTGTAGATATCAATGTTCGCGCGAGAGAATATGAATATATAAATTGCTGCCCATAAGAAAGCCGCAACTTTTTTTTTTTTTTTTTCATCACTTTCGAACGAACGTGGACGTTTGTATCGGTGACGTCCACTCGAAGGACACGAATATTGTTATCGCGGACGTGAAAATATGGATGTTACACGGCTTTTCGCAACGTCACGTCACGTGATCTTTCATTTAACGGTCGCACATTTTCCATGCAAGATAAAAATGTTTTATCTTTTCTATAAATTAATTAATATAATTAATAAATTAAGATAATTCTACAATTGTATAATTTCTCGCACTCGATTATAGATGTGAATCATAATTATTCAAGCTCCTACGTCACATATTTTAACATACCTTTAAACATGGATGAAATATTATACTTTTAGAAGTGCAGCTCTTTTATTACATTACTACAAAAATGTAAGCTTGGCTCGATCTATAAATATCTTTGCCTAACATCACGTGAATTGAATATCAAGTTTGTTAAGTGCCGGTGGACGCGCTTCTTTCCGGGCGGAAATAGGAACGATGCCTGGCTGCGTTCAAACTCGTTTGTCATTACATTGTTCGTCGGTCGCTCGTTCGTTTCGAGCTACATGGCTGTATCTTTCCCGTGTGTCCTAGCTTTATGCGTTCAGACACGCAACGGGGCGCACCGAAGAGTGCATGATATTATCGATATTATATACGAGAGAGAAGAGAGAAAAAGAGCGGGGAAGGGTGAGGGGGAGAGGGAAGAGAAAGAGGTCATATGTCGTACGTCACGCGTATCGTTCTCACGCGAACCCGATGTAACTGACGTTTCTAATAACGAGTCCTGTTTGACTTATTCCGTAGAAATGGCGAACTTTGATCGATTATGGCAATCGCGGAAATTATGCAATCCTTGACGATATTAATCGATTGCATCGTCTCGTATCGCAGGTAAAAGAGCAATAGGCGTGTGCCTGTAGTTAAGTAATATCAGAAACGTTCGAATACGCGTTTGATTTGTATTTCGACGTTTAATATAGGTAAGATGTAGGACCGACTGCGCGTCTCTTCGCGGAGTTTCGCTACTCCCTTTTCCGCGTTCTATATCTGTAGAGAAAAGGAGCAATCGTATCATCGCCGGGGCGAAGAACGGGCTTGGGAAACGTGGATTTTATGGAGCAACCGCCGCGATATAAACGCGAAATTGCGCGGGCTCGCTGGTTAGAAGCGCGTAATGATCGATTCTCTCCTCTCCTCTTTGCTTTTCGAGTCCTTCCTCGAGTTCCTCCATTTCTCATTTCCCGCAGTAGTTTCGATGTCCCGTCGCTGATTGTTATTACACGCTATCGTGCAATTCGATCGCTCGAGAATTTATCGAAATCTTATTAGACACGGTGAATTGATGCGAGATTCCGTTGGCATTAAAGAGACAATGCGTTTTCGGAGATGATTCCGCCTCTTTCACGATTTTTAATTCAGTTGCAGTCAACCTAGACCTCCCCCCGTCCTCAGATTAGAGTGCGCAATATGTGCGCTTGCGGGTATTATAGCAGTGCACGTCGAATGGAAGTGGAATTTAAACTATAATCTCTGTGTCCCGCGTCTCCCTTTTCTCCGTTCTAAATTCGTCTGTTGCAAAAAGGAGCAAGCGCGCCGCGCGATGCGCCGCATAACGTGGATTTAATTCGCGCGGAGAGTAGTAAACGCGACTGATTACTAAACTGCTGTCGTGGCCGAGCTCGATATGTATCGCGCGCGCGGAAAAAAAAAGATCTAATTATTTATTCCCCCGCTTATGCGGAAAAATTCGTGCTCTCTAAGCGAGAGCAAGATTCCGTTCCAGGATTCCGTTCCGGCTTTGATGCGAGTTATTTTCGTGCGAAATTACAGTATCTGGTCAATGTTGATAAAAGAAAGAAAAAAGAGAAACGTCTTTTTTACACGGACTGCAACAGCTTTATCCGAGACTTAGCTGGTCGTACATAGGACGACTTAGCGTCTTCTTTGATGTTGGCTATTTTCGTTCCGACTCTTGCGCGACACGTTGCGAGATGCTTCTTCCATTAGTCTGGATGCGTTTATCTATGAGACGCAGGATTATAAAGTACATTGGAGTGCACGTATACAGGATGTAGATCTAACTCTCTCTCTCTCTCTCTCTCTCTTCGCTTTTTCTCTACATTTGCCACTCCACTGTTATCCTCGTCTTCCCGAGACGGATGCAATCGGCAACAGCCATAAACCAAGAGTAAAAAAACGGCGCGGGAATTAGTACGTAAACGGTTAACTAAGTTACTGCGCGACGTGGGAAGAAGCGTTCGTATATATACTCATAATTATTTTAATTGGGAAATACGGTGCGAGAGAAATAAAAGAGATCTACTTTAATATGCTGTCGGGATAATCTGGTTTTCTCGGAGAGAGCTCAAGTATTGGACAGTCACAAACCGGTAATTAAAATGTAAAAAGATATTTCCGCGAAAATGAACGATTAACGAATACGCGTCGCGTAGAATTTAATTACCTCAGACGTCTTAACGGATGGAGCAGAGCATTCTCTTTATCCGGTATATAAATCGGATATAAAAGTCCGTGCACACATAATTACATGTAATTCCACTCAGTCTCGTCGCATCAAAGAGAATTTAATATTTCTTCTAATTCTAACATGTGGAATCTATATTCCTCGTGTGAATCTCACATCTCACCTTAAAAACTGAAGAACACCGGTAGCTTGTTTTCGGATATAAATAAAGCTCGCGCGTGCGGGTGAAATGAGGAATTCCAGTACATTTCGGAATTAATTATAATTATTTAGATACGAGAGACGGTCGTTACGTTACGTCACATACTCACACGGGGAAGCGTATCTCGTGTCTGTGTTACGTGAACGCGTGGGCGATGTAATTTACCGGGACGAGATACTCGATCGAGCAGCGGCGAAAATTCATGGCACGTGACGCGCGAAAAGAGAGAGAGTCGCGTGAGAGTCACGTGCGTGTCGTGCATCGTGCATTTCGAGGGTGCAATCAACGAGACTGCAACGATGCTACCGACTCATTGTCGAGTACGTTCGTATCTTCGGTCGTATATAAGCGCGGTTCGATGAACTTGGAGATACTTTTGTCCGCGGACAGTTGATTTATCGCGCGCTCCTCGCGCTTGATCTTATTTTTTCGGCACGGACGCGGACGCCGAGAACAACGAGCCGCTTCTCTTGACGCGACGCAGAGGCGTGTTATCGGTCACGGGACGCGCGGACAAGCTCTCTCTTTTGCGATTTACGCGCGGAATTCCTTGTGGTTTATTTCGATTCACGAAAAAACGACAATATATGACGCGGTCGAATAAACCTACAATATTAAACGTAAAGTGGAATGACGTTATACATGATCTTAGTTTTTTTTTTTTTTTTGTGCACAAGAACGAGGTTAAGTCGACCCTTCAATAAGTTCCTGGAAAATCTAGGATGATTAATTTCACAGTGGCTTCGTGTCATCGTTAATCATTCTTCAATTTGAGCACGTCAAGTAAAGATTGTATACGAGCGTTTCCAAAATACTTTCGTATCGAAAAGATATGAGATCCGAATTATAATTAATTATCCAGATTAATAATCGTTGAAGTTGGAAAAAAATGTTTCCTCCAAAACGAAGAAACAAAAATTATATCTTTTAAAGGTATCAGAAATTATATATAAATTACAAACATTTCTCTAGCCCTTTCTACCGAGATATCCTCTAGGATAGATGAAAGTGACTTACATCTCGTTCCAACGACAACGAATAGATAATAAAAGTTGTTCGGACCTTCAGTACAGAATAATAGACTGTTAACGAAGTCGCGCGCGCTCGCGCTTATATTTACATTGCTGATCGCGCCAGCCACTGGATCGAGGCGGTGACCGTAGCCACGTCGATTCCCGACAGCTGTGTCGACATGCACCGCAAACATGAGCTTTCCGTGTGAGATGCACCACAGCACAGTCTGGACGGGAGGCAAGCAGAGGAGCGAAAAACGCGACATCGCGGCTTTCCTTTACTTTCTACCGATCTCGCGCTTTTGTCAACGTATTTCCTTCGCTCTTCATACTCGTCATCAATTAGATAAAGAAAAATGTCGAAATTTTGTATTTTTCGGTCAAAAATTTCTAAAAATAAGTTAAGAACGTAGTGTAATAATAGTAATAAGTTAAGATGCGTAGTATTTGACGTGATAACACTTGCCCTCAGTTTTTCAGCTTAAAATTTTCTTTGCTTCGCATTTATATGAACTCATTGAATTTCCAGTTATTTGAATTTGGCATTCTATTTTTGATAACCTAATTAATTATCTAATTAAATTTAATAAGTTTTTAATACAAGAGATAATATTTTGTTCGCATTTGTTCGCAGTAACAATAATTTCGTTTCTAATCGAAGTTATATAAAAATATAGCATTTTGAAAAAAACTGTACTGATACACAACTCTAAAAAAAAATTGTTATATATCTTGATCTCGAATTGTAGATAGTGATTTTTCTCTTGTTCGTACATTGTAAAAAATTTGCTTGAATAATAAGTATAATTCTATAAAATCTTTTTTACAATGTAAAAGATGAGATTGAAAGGACGAGTCAGTGATAATCTCGTTGTCACGTAACTACGACGATGCATTGAGTACACACGGAATTTCTTGCGATTCTACTCCCCTTGATTGAGTCACCGATGTACATGATCCAAGACCCGATCTAAATAAGAGTCGTATTACGCACGGTCGTTTCTATGTTTATGTCATCATTGTTTTTATGCCGTATTAGACATCGATCGGTTTAAACGTCACATCTCATTCGACATTTGTTCGTGTTTCTGAACGTTTCCTGCGTAAATTTTCGACCACGATGAATGCGATCAATCGTCTTTAACGATCTTCGCGACTATTCTCTAACATGCACTGTCACGCACATGACCCAGATTTATTCGCGGTCGTTTCCCTTTTGCTTGGACGCTCGCCGTGAAATATTTCGAAATAAATCATTATTCATGTTTCATTTCCAGTAATTTTTTCCGCAAGAATAGAATTGTACATTTCTTACATCACTTGCCCTAAAAGTTGCACACATAGAGAAAAGAGAAAAAGAGAGAGAGAGAGAGAGAATTCGGTCACGCGTTTCCATTTCTTTAGAACTATAAAAAATCTCAAGGATTTCCACAAAATTCAGCTTTTCACACAATATTGTTTTAAAGATGGTGTTCGAGGATATGACGCTAATTTTCATCATTGTCGCTTGGTCGACATTCTTTAATCCCGTGGATTTCCTCCAGGGAATCGAGCCCGCTCCTCTTATTTTCTTCGAATTACTACGATGAGTGAACATAATTCTCCCTCTCGTTATTTTTCTTGATAGAAATGAACGGGAGAGACTTTTAATATACCAAAGAAGAATCGATAAACACGAAGATTAGCAAAATTTAAGGAAGGCGAATAATTAGCGAGTGCACTTTTTCTATTATCTTCAACCAAGCTCCAAAATGAAAACATCACAGTGAAGAGAACACGTTGAGAAAATGCAAAGGGAGGATTAAAAGGACGATGAGCTAGGCAAAAGAATGAAGGAGACGAGAGACGAGACAAGAGAAAGAATAAGAATTGATTTATTCATTTAAGGAGGAGGGAGAGGCAGATAAGAACTGATAGAGTGACGAGGACGGAGAATACAAGCAGCGAGAAAAGAGAGGGACAAAAAGAAAGAGAGAGAGAGAGGGGCTGCAGTGCAATGAGTGTGAAGAGAAGGAAGGTAGTCGGAGTGCGTGAGCGCGAGAAATGCGTATGTGAGGGACACACGGTAGCTTCTCGTAGCAAAGACAGTCGCTGCCCCGCCGCAAGGCTGCTCGCATCGTGCCGGAAGAAGAGTCCGCCCACACATCCCCTACGTGCGTGCCCCTTTTTTGCGTCGCGTGTGCCCCCTCTTCTTCCGCATTCGAATATCGATTTACATCGTGTGATCGCGTTGAAAAAAAATGTGTGCCTTCTTTATTCGTTTTTTTTATACAAGACCAGTGTTCCTGTTGCGTGCCTCCGTGAACGAACGAACGATTTAACGTGAAGATAATAGCTTGATGCTTATACTGGAGTAGGTGAAAGGTAGTTGGCGAAAATCGATGTTGAATTATTCATACGAATCTAGATTTTTGGTTGCATTCTACGAAAATCGACATATAATATAAATTTATTTATATTGGTAAATAATTTGCAGCTTTTAAGGAAACTTGTAGAATCTGAATCGGCTAAATGTGACTCGAGAGAGTCCAAGTTTTTAATTGCCCGAGTTTTACCGCCGAATGAATTTTCACGCTTCGAATATCTCTTGCAGTCAATAACAGTCGTCAAAGATCGTGATTAGGCAAAAGTTTTGGTACGGCGTCGAATTTTACCGAAACGCAAGCAAACGGCTGACGAAAGAAACGTCGGGAAAATTAATGGGATATCCGCGGAGTTAAAAGTACGGCGTGGCCAAGAGAGTCGCGTGATTGGTGTAAACGTTTGTAGTTGTTGGAGTTCCACGAGTTCTCGCTCCAAAAATAATCGTAGTATTTTTACCATCGCTTTATGTTAACTTTGCCGCCGTGAGCGAGCGCTCGGCACAAAGTGGCGTTAATTTGGGCGCCATAACATCGTCATAACACGGAGCCATGTCAATTCGAAAGAGAGATCTAATAAACTGCATTCGATCGATGATGCTTTCGTATCTCGAATCGATGATCGTATTCGTGCTTTTATTTCATCGTGATGAATCACAGAGATTTTTTGCCTGTGGTGTCTATCGACACTACAAGACATAAACATAATTTGACCTCACAGACGCAAAAGCGCCAATCACTTTGACGTTTTTACCAGTAGTGCATCGTCAGCAATTGATGCGCGTGAATCGTGAAGAGAATCGTCATTTATTCTTCGCGTCATTTTTATTTCACGCATTGTGCGTCATAGACACATCATAGATAATCAGAAAATTATACCCTACATCATTCGTGTATTTCCATAGTAAATTACAACTTATATATTTTAATAGATATAAAAAATCGATTCGAGGATGATCGTTATTAAAATTTCAATAGACATTTTTTTTAAACAACTATAAACTGATAAAAGAATATCTGTGCTATTATAAAATAATGTGGGTAAGGATGGGACACCCCGTATAATTGCGGCTTTCGAGCCAGCGCTTCTAATTACGTTTTCCTGCTGCGACCTGCCCTATCTGCGGTTTCATCGTTCCTTTAGGCGTGCGACCTTTCGTAGCCGCGTTACGTCGACAATGTCGCGTACACCCACGAGCTTCTGTGGCATCACAATTCCCGTCTTAAAGTCCGATCGTGTCTTGCTGCTGCCGCTTTCGACATTGCGACTTGTAAGCGACTAACGGGAATTCGAGGCACGGTCGGATCTTGGCGTGATCGTTGAATCGATTCGACTTTGGTTGAATGAAACGCGATTTACCACAATTGTCGCGCGCGCTCGTCTTTCCGTACTCCTTGTCCATCTCTAATCAACGTTGTATCCCATACGCTTTTATCGGTCTAGACAGAAATCCACATCGTGATCGTTATTTAAACGAATGATTCATTACGGGCGATTTAATAATCGCTCCAGCTTAATGACCGGGCCGAGTGTCGGGTAACGTCTAATTCCGGCTAATGGCCGAATGAAAAAAATAAAACCGACGAGGTCGCTTTCCAAATTGATTATTTTACCGCGGGTTCCTGATTATTCTTATCTAGACATTCGCTGACGCGTGAGCGAGAGATAAAAAAAAAAAAAAACGCCCGCGCGTTTTTCCCAAGCTCCTTGCTCGGAGGCAAAATGCGCTGGAACATCGCCGCGGGCGGTTACAATTATTGGCACTTCTCCGACGTGCAAACTTGGAACCGTGGAGCCGGAGCATCTCGCTCAGAGATGCCCGAGGGAAATAACGAGACTTGCGCTCCGACTAACACGCTAACGTCTCGTCTCATCTTTCGGCTTTCGCGACGCGCGTTTCTTCCCGGCTGCTCTTTACAATCGAGCCGAAACGCGATGCTGCCCCGACCATTCACATACATGACATAGTCGCGATAATCGATATCTCATCTTTCCATCATGCCCAGTCAATTTGATTAATATCTGGGATTGGAACGCGTATAATTATACTATAATTATCCCGAATCTATACCGCGGAAGGAAGGCATGCCGTATAATTATTATCAGATATTCCATTTGGCAGCCTATTTAGAATTTTGCTCCCGATTTTTCAAGTTTATTCCTTTTATTTTGTTCAATTTATTTACTCGACGCGCGGAAATTCTATCGCGAAAATCTATCGGAAACACTCGGCTATCAGTTTTATCTTTTCTACGCCGCGCTGAAACGTACCAGGAAGCGTTGGAAAAGGCAATTTTTTTTTTTTTCTCCGATTAACAATGCGATGTTGGGTCAAGAGTAGTCGACGAGCAAATTGACCAAGTGGGGTAATCGCGCTGTTAGACGCGTTCGATCGGTTGCTGCTGTTGCAGGTGAATGAATCCCGGCTCTCACGTTCTCTCCTCTTTAGTCTGTCCATCGACCCTAACTAGCTATTTATATACACGAGTCGTCCGCGTCTGTGATCGTGCCACTGGCGGTATCTACGCTTAGGACGTACATACACGCACTTTTGCGTGTGCACGCGCATCGTTGCTGGCTGCTGCCGTCGCCGCAACCGCCGCGATATACGAGCATTTGTATGGTGTCGAGTCGCTCTCGTCCTGTGTGCGCGTCTCTCTCCTGCTTATATTATATCGCGCTCAATTATAAGCACTGTAGATATCAATGTTCGCGCGAGAGAATATGAATATATAAATTGCTGCCCATAAGAAAGCCGCAACTTTTTTTTTTTTTTTTTCATCACTTTCGAACGAACGTGGACGATTGTATCGGTGACGTCCACTCGAAGGACACGAATATTGTTATCGCGGACGTGAAAATATGGATGTTACACGGCTTTTCGCAACGTCACGTCACGTGATCTTTCATTTAACGGTCGCACATTTTCCATGCAAGATAAAAATGTTTTATCTTTTCTATAAATTAATTAATATAATTAATAAATTAAGATAATTCTACAATTGTATAATTTCTCGCACTCGATTATAGATGTGAATCATAATTATTCAAGCTCCTACGTCACATATTTTAACATACCTTTAAACATGGATGAAATATTATACTTTTAGAAGTGCAGCTCTTTTATTACATTACTACAAAAATGTAAGCTTGGCTCGATCTATAAATATCTTTGCCTAACATCACGTGAATTGAATATCAAGTTTGTTAAGTGCCGGTGGACGCGCTTCTTTCCGGGCGGAAATAGGAACGATGCCTGGCTGCGTTCAAACTCGTTTGTCATTACATTGTTCGTCGGTCGCTCGTTCGTTTCGAGCTACATGGCTGTATCTTTCCCGTGTGTCCTAGCTTTATGCGTTCAGACACGCAACGGGGCGCACCGAAGAGTGCATGATATTATCGATATTATATACGAGAGAGAAGAGAGAAAAAGAGCGGGGAAGGGTGAGGGGGAGAGGGAAGAGAAAGAGGTCATATGTCGTACGTCACGCGTATCGTTCTCACGCGAACCCGATGTAACTGACGTTTCTAATAACGAGTCCTGTTTGACTTATTCCGTAGAAATGGCGAACTTTGATCGATTATGGCAATCGCGGAAATTATGCAATCCTTGACGATATTAATCGATTGCATCGTCTCGTATCGCAGGTAAAAGAGCAATAGGCGTGTGCCTGTAGTTAAGTAATATCAGAAACGTTCGAATACGCGTTTGATTTGTATTTCGACGTTTAATATAGGTAAGATGTAGGACCGACTGCGCGTCTCTTCGCGGAGTTTCGCTACTCCCTTTTCCGCGTTCTATATCTGTAGAGAAAAGGAGCAATCGTATCATCGCCGGGGCGAAGAACGGGCTTGGGAAACGTGGATTTTATGGAGCAACCGCCGCGATATAAACGCGAAATTGCGCGGGCTCGCTGGTTAGAAGCGCGTAATGATCGATTCTCTCCTCTCCTCTTTGCTTTTCGAGTCCTTCCTCGAGTTCCTCCATTTCTCATTTCCCGCAGTAGTTTCGATGTCCCGTCGCTGATTGTTATTACACGCTATCGTGCAATTCGATCGCTCGAGAATTTATCGAAATCTTATTAGACACGGTGAATTGATGCGAGATTCCGTTGGCATTAAAGAGACAATGCGTTTTCGGAGATGATTCCGCCTCTTTCACGATTTTTAATTCAGTTGCAGTCAACCTAGACCTCCCCCCGTCCTCAGATTAGAGTGCGCAATATGTGCGCTTGCGGGTATTATAGCAGTGCACGTCGAATGGAAGTGGAATTTAAACTATAATCTCTGTGTCCCGCGTCTCCCTTTTCTCCGTTCTAAATTCGTCTGTTGCAAAAAGGAGCAAGCGCGCCGCGCGATGCGCCGCATAACGTGGATTTAATTCGCGCGGAGAGTAGTAAACGCGACTGATTACTAAACTGCTGTCGTGGCCGAGCTCGATATGTATCGCGCGCGCGGAAAAAAAAAGATCTAATTATTTATTCCCCCGCTTATGCGGAAAAATTCGTGCTCTCTAAGCGAGAGCAAGATTCCGTTCCAGGATTCCGTTCCGGCTTTGATGCGAGTTATTTTCGTGCGAAATTACAGTATCTGGTCAATGTTGATAAAAGAAAGAAAAAAGAGAAACGTCTTTTTTACACGGACTGCAACAGCTTTATCCGAGACTTAGCTGGTCGTACATAGGACGACTTAGCGTCTTCTTTGATGTTGGCTATTTTCGTTCCGACTCTTGCGCGACACGTTGCGAGATGCTTCTTCCATTAGTCTGGATGCGTTTATCTATGAGACGCAGGATTATAAAGTACATTGGAGTGCACGTATACAGGATGTAGATCTAACTCTCTCTCTCTCTCTCTCTCTCTTCGCTTTTTCCCTACATTTGCCACTCCACTGTTATCCTCGTCTTCCCGAGACGGATGCAATCGGCAACAGCCATAAACCAAGAGTAAAAAAACGGCGCGGGAATTAGTACGTAAACGGTTAACTAAGTTACTGCGCGACGTGGGAAGAAGCGTTCGTATATATACTCATAATTATTTTAATTGGGAAATACGGTGCGAGAGAAATAAAAGAGATCTACTTTAATATGCTGTCGGGATAATCTGGTTTTCTCGGAGAGAGCTCAAGTATTGGACAGTCACAAACCGGTAATTAAAATGTAAAAAGATATTTCCGCGAAAATGAACGATTAACGAATACGCGTCGCGTAGAATTTAATTACCTCAGACGTCTTAACGGATGGAGCAGAGCATTCTCTTTATCCGGTATATAAATCGGATATAAAAGTCCGTGCACACATAATTACATGTAATTCCACTCAGTCTCGTCGCATCAAAGAGAATTTAATATTTCTTCTAATTCTAACATGTGGAATCTATATTCCTCGTGTGAATCTCACATCTCACCTTAAAAACTGAAGAACACCGGTAGCTTGTTTTCGGATATAAATAAAGCTCGCGCGTGCGGGTGAAATGAGGAATTCCAGTACATTTCGGAATTAATTATAATTATTTAGATACGAGAGACGGTCGTTACGTTACGTCACATACTCACACGGGGAAGCGTATCTCGTGTCTGTGTTACGTGAACGCGTGGGCGATGTAATTTACCGGGACGAGATACTCGATCGAGCAGCGGCGAAAATTCATGGCACGTGACGCGCGAAAAGAGAGAGAGTCGCGTGAGAGTCACGTGCGTGTCGTGCATCGTGCATTTCGAGGGTGCAATCAACGAGACTGCAACGATGCTACCGACTCATTGTCGAGTACGTTCGTATCTTCGGTCGTATATAAGCGCGGTTCGATGAACTTGGAGATACTTTTGTCCGCGGACAGTTGATTTATCGCGCGCTCCTCGCGCTTGATCTTATTTTTTCGGCACGGACGCGGACGCCGAGAACAACGAGCCGCTTCTCTTGACGCGACGCAGAGGCGTGTTATCGGTCACGGGACGCGCGGACAAGCTCTCTCTTTTGCGATTTACGCGCGGAATTCCTTGTGGTTTATTTCGATTCACGAAAAAACGACAATATATGACGCGGTCGAATAAACCTACAATATTAAACGTAAAGTGGAATGACGTTATACATGATCTTAGTTTTTTTTTTTTTTTTTTTTTTTATATCATTGTTTTTTAAATTTTTAATATTATTGGTGCTCCGAAGCTTCAACAGGTAGCGACTTCGGCGACGTCCTTGTGCGAATAATTTATGAGTCTGGATGCTTTTAGCGCTATTTGTACAAGCGCAACCAAGTGGCGCGATGAACCCCCGCATCAGAATTTTACGGGTTGAATTCGCGATGCGTTTTCGAACTCATTGTCAGATTAAATTTATTCACGAGATACCCTTAGTTTTTTTTTTTTTTTTTTTTTTTACATACATGTGCTTATTAAATTTTAATCATATTTAATTTACGCGAGTAATCGAACGATAAAGTATATTTATTTATCGCTTACCGTTGACATTTTATTGCCTGCTTGGATGATTGTTAATGCGCACACGGAATTAGAGAAGTGAACTATGATTCGAGTAGCTGTACATGTACATGTATGAAATTCCTCATTTCATTTATTCAGACGATTCTACAGATTTCTCGACATGCTTTTTTCTCCTACAGAACACGACATAAATACGACACGGCGATGAGAGAGCATTAAAATTCCAGCTCCCTTTCCGGAGTATCGTCGTGCGCGAGTCGAAGTTTGCATGAGTTACGCAATCGATTGATAATCGTCGCGTTAATCATCGCATTACTTATCAGATAAATCCGCTCGATAAATGACGCAGCTTTATCGCGTCGAATAAATTGGCCGCGCATCACTCGTAAATTCTTGACGTTTTCATATACACATTCATATGAGCATTATCGCGCACAAACGGCATAGTTAATTGCCCGAATGAAATTTATCACGCTCTAAACTTTCGACGAGAAATTAACGACGTTGCGACGAAACGCGATTCAGGCACCGCGCAACGAACGAAACATCTAGAGAAATTCATTCGCCAATTAGCAATTTATATTAAACAGCCACTACACTTCGGGCGCAGTGACTTTTCCCCAGACTTGATATTCATATTGCGTAAACTCCACCGTCATATCGTGCATCATCCGCAGTGTTCCTCATCTCTCGCGAGAGAGATTTCTCCTCGATCTACTCTTGACGACTTCGCAGAATTATTTATATTCGTTGTTACACGTAGTTATATTAAATTATTATTTTATCTGATGTTGTAAAAAGCATATCAGTTTTATGTAGCCTCCACAGATATTCCTTTAAAATTACACGGAACGAATTAGTATCATTTCTGATAAAATTTCGAATCGATTTGGAAGAAACAATTCATCGAACGTAATTTGAAAAAAAAAAAAAAAAAAAAACTTGAGTGTATTTCAGTAAATATTACATCGTGATTAAATGTTTCCTCGACTATGTTATAGTGCATATTAATACGGTTTGCGAGGCAATAATCAGCGCTCCAACGACTGACGGGAAAGGCTTTAGTGATAAGTCGTGCGATAAACCGACAAATGGCTCGAGAGAGTGTAAAATTGTCGCGGACATTGTCACGATAAACCGGATGGCGTGCTCGCAGCCATGCTTGTTCTCGGTATACTTGACGGAAGTTCAAGGACGTTGTTGCGCGGGAAATTATAGAAAAACTCGGACCACGATAAAGTGTGGTAGATACGAAAAATCACGCAAACCAACGCTTAACATGCTACGGAATTACGCATGGTTTATTTTAAAGAATTATTATGAAAGCATATCGTAAAATGCATGCAAAACAGAAAAATTTTGTAAAAGTAAAATTAAAATCTCATTGAAGAGAAAAGCTCACAAATTTTTTAAATAAAATTTTTATTAGAAAAGATAGCGTAAAGATGAGAATATTTATTTTATATTTTTTAAATAAAATTATATGTATAAAAGTATTCGGACAAGAAGTTGTCTAACTAAATTTTTCTAAGTCTTTAATTATACGTAACACATATATTGCACACATTTTACTTGATTCAGTTAGATTTTTCAGATGTTGTTGGTCGCGCGTTATTTTCCTCCTTCTTAGAGAATTCGCAGCTTCGGTCGAGCAAACGGTCCACAACGATGACACGAGGGTGAACCGCAGATCGATAACTCGATATTCGCGCAGTCCCCTCGGCACGAGCGAGCGAGACGAGAAAAGAGATAAATAGTCGCGAGGTAGGGAACACGCGTCGTCTGGGGAAGGGGAGGTCCTTGTGCCACCAGGCGATTTGCATCCGAGGGTACACGCGTGAGAGAGTTCCCTTTTCGTTAGGGCACGTATCAAGCGGGGATATCTCGTGCCGCGACGAAGGGTCGAAGCTCGAGGGTCGACGATAATGCCTCTCTCGGAAGCTCACCTTGAGTCCTCTTCATAGCGCTCAAATTAAATATTATCTCGCCGTGGGAAGAACTCGAATGATTCGGAAAAATAAGAATTTGATAAGAAACGTTTAAGTTCGCGTTTAAATAAAAAAAAAAAAACATTTTTCGAAATTCTTTGTAATTTATTACAGAGAAGTTTGAAACGATATGATAAATTGTGCTGGACATATAACTTGTTTGTAATGTGAAATGAAATGTCGATATGTCAGATAAATTCGATTTTCATTCGAGATTACATTATTTATACACAATTCGGATATTAATTAATCGGATATTAATTCATAGATAAATTGAGTTAATTTCCGCGTATTGATTCGTTGTGTTACTGTAGAAGCCGCGAGCTCGCGGAAAACCGAGGCATGCGACGAGCGTCCCCGTTGTGCCATTCTTCTTTTTCGGTTGGTATTATCCCGAATTCATCGCGTACGAAACGGCGATGGCGTGAAGATTACGCACGTGCCGGGAATTCCAGAAGGTCTGTCGGAAACGAACGCTACGAATTCCATCTCGTCGTCTCTTTCCATCGTGTCCGTCGTCCGGACGAAAACTTCGATGGAAGTCTCATCGAATTAGCCATAAGAGAAGTGTGACTTTGTGCAAAGGCACGCAGAAGAGGATCTATCTTCTCGGAACGAAGCGTCGCCCTTTCCTGCCCTTCCTCCGTCATCTTTTCACGATCGTCGTGTTGCCCGGTAACCCCTCCATCATCTTTAAAACCGTTACTGTCGTGAAGAAATATGTATGAATCACGATATACGGGCTATTGTAATCTAATTTATTTTATCGAATCGGAGAGAACTATACTGGGAGTTCTTCGTGACTTCATATAGAAGAATCCGATTTCTTTTCTCGGAATGAAGTTTACCCTTCTTTTCTTTGTCGCTCTTTCACTTACTTTCGTGTCTAATATTTCACCATCTTTGAAACCGTTATATAGTGAAGAGATATCCGTGAATCACACACGCGGGCTGATACAATCTACTTCAATTTATCGAACCAGCCATACGAAAACTTCTTTTCGTTGGTTGCGTACAGAAGAATGTAGGAGATTTGTTTTCTCGGAATGAAGATCGTTTCCTTGAAGATCGTTACCTTTTCTCCATCATTCTTTGAAAGCTTTAAAAGAGATAGGCACGAATCATGTAGATGAAATCTAATTCTTTAATTTATGCAATACTTTAAAATAGATATATAACTTAATTTAAAATGTGAGGTTAATAAGGTTATAAAAGGTTTAAGCTTATAAAAGGTTTAAAGACCGCGTGGTAAATTTCTTAACACAGACGGGCTCGGCTTATCAGCATCGATCAAAGTATGCGGCATCGTACTTTTGACCCCAGCTGTATTCGTATTCGGAACGACTTTAATTTATTCAAAAGCTGAATCTCCGTATTCCGCTGTCGCGAAAGATACCGCAATCCGCCGTGCATTAATTATTAACGGCCGGGAGCGAGAAGTAAAGAGAGAGAGAGAGTAATAACGTTGGAAATATCTTGTTTTGTGAAATATATTTTCGTTCGCAGTACAGTGAACTCTGGCCGGCACTATTTTCGGACGCGACCCCGTCATCGGTTTTCCGATGAAATCGACTCGCGCCAGATGACCGGATCGATGGATTGTATCGAAAACAATACGCGGCGCATCCGTTCGTGCCTCGTATACAATTATAATCCGCAATCGCGTCGTTAAATGACATTAGGTCGGCCGACGTCAGACAGGTATATGCAAATGTTCCGGAACGGTCAGAGATATGCGTCCTCCCCCGTTTGTAACGTCCATCGGTCGCGGCGAATATTCCAGTTGTACTTATACCCAGGAAGCAGCGGGAGGTGGTTGATATGTGCGTGTGTGTATCTATATATATATATATATGCGCGCGTACGTCCGAACAGGGTTGCGACCATCCCGGTAGAGTCGGAGGGGTTGGTTGCAAGCCGACCGGCCGGCGACTGTCCAGGGCTGCATGCATTGCGAGATTTTGCACGATAAAATATCTTGTCGAGAACAAACGTAACGAGTATCCTCTCGTCTAATATAGTAACGTATAAAATAACGATTTATCATGCTCTGGACTAAAATCTTTAAAAACGATGAATCGCAATATTTCTCTTTGCTATATTGCTGCTTGGTACATATATGAAAAGAGCCAAATATGAATTTGCATACGAATTTGCATATATGCTTGAAGATTCGAAAATATATAAAGTTGATAATGTGCAATCTCGAATAAGAATAGAAGTGATCGATAATCGAGATAAGAGAGAAAGAGAGAGAGACATCTGTGTAAGAGATAGAGGCATGTATAAAGTAGAGCTAAAAAAGTGTGCGTATTTTTAAAAACCACGATTTTATCAGGACATTAATTAGCTTACATGTTTAGAGCATCCACTTTGAGGGAGTGCTACATCAAATTAACTTAATAAATCAATTTAATAAACCACATGTACAGTCCGTTGAAAATCCATTACGGATTACTTTGTGGGATCATTGGGGCGTATGCGTCCGTACATTTAGGGATGAATTTACGACGAAATTACTTCACAAGTCATCTTCTCGATTTTAAATCATCTATTTTTCACAGCGTTAACGATTTCTATCTCTCTCTGTCTCTCTCTCTCTCTCTCTCCCTTCCTTGATCTTATCCAGAACAAATCTAAATTTATTTGGGCGTAGTTGCTGTCCAAACATTTAGGGATGAATTTACGACGAAATAACTTCACAAATCACATTCTCGATTTTAAATCATCTATTTTTCACAGCGTTAACGATTTCTATTTCTTTCTTTCCCTCCCTTGATCTTATCCAGAACAAATCTAAATTTATTTGAGCGTGATTGCTGTCCGAATTTCGATCAAAATAATTTTAGAATATCGTCGATGTGCGAAATCGATCGATACTCGTCCGATTGTAATGCAAAAGTCGCTTTATTTAATTTTCAAAGTGAAAATTAAGCGGTAAATTCAAGCGCGTTTTGCCATCGACACATTTTTTCTTCAATACCTGAATAAATCATCGTTACAAATTGTGGAAATTGTGGCAGTCGAAATGATGTATACACATATTTGCAGACAGGCTTTCGCGATATTGCGAGATTCTAGCTTGATGCCAACCGTCTTTGCCAAATTAATTAAATTAACATTATAAGTAGCGTCAGTTTGCGTGCACGGTATACCTGTGGGAATTTTGTTGGCAGGATCCCGGACACGCTCTGCGCCATATCCAGGGACTGCCGACTCCCTCGGTAGTCAGATTCATGCTTGAGTGCCTCGAACTCAACGTGAAAACCTTGAACTATATTATATGGCACGAGTATCATACGGAGCTATGCGCAAAAAGCCCATCAACTCCGCGGTATATATATTAAAATGCATCCTTTTGAGAAAAAAAAAAATGTATACGATAAAAATTCTCGTCTATCGGATATAAATTATCGCGTTTAATCTTGTTTCTTTTTTGACTCTTTTTTACTATCTCCCTTTTCGATTACATATGCATCTAGAAGAGCCCGCCTCTCCTTGTAATATAAAAATAAATAACCGGTTTGTACAAAGTATCAAACAACTTAGGTAGAAGATGTCAAATGTCAAGCGCAAATGTTACGCGAAAAAATAATCATAAATATCCCGCACGGCTTCAAATCTTATCTTCTTATAATCTCGTTTTTATCATTAGAATTAAATAATTCCCCGTTATCTTATTATGTTGTATCTACAGGAGTGGCTTATAAATATACATCATATCGCTCGTATAAAAGATTGGATCAGCATTTCACTTGATAAAAAATTGATTCAATAGGTCGATGAACCGATCGCGGATTCGCGATTGCGACGAAAATAGTACGATCATCCCTTGCAAATCCGTCCATCCTACCCGTCTTAAGGACGCCCTGACAAGAGACGAAATTCCGCGCGCGCGTTATTACAGCGGATTCCGTCGCGGCCGTTCGCCCCGACGCGTCGCGCCGTCCACGAGGCCCTGCCGGCGCGGCAGCTCAACACAGGGGTTGCAGGGGTTGCCGACGCCGGTTGAACGCGGCGGGGGTGGCTGCGGGGAGAAGGCGAGGGGAAGAAGGGTAGCGGAGCGCCTGGAGGGAGGCACGCCGGGCGTCGCGGCGCAGCCTGCCGCACCCAGCAAAGCGCCTGCTTCCCTTGAACCGGCAAAACGTATACCTGACGACGACGACGACGACGACGACGACAACGACGACGATAACGCCGCGCGTCCGCGCGTCGTCCACGCTGTTGCTAGGTGCGTTACTAACTCCGTCCCCGTCGATCATCGCGCACCGACGCCCACGCCGGGTGCCCATTCGTTCGCGTCGCGACGCCGTCGCGCGTCCGAAATCACGAAATCCGGGACCTTCGAGCGAGTCAAGGTCGCTGCGCGTTGCATCGAAACGTATTCTCGGATCGCGCGATAACGTTGTGTGGAAAATACGCGTGTGTGTCGCTAAATCCTTGATTTCGTCGAGCGTTAACGTGGTTGAAGTGATATTGAGAAAAAGGATCAACGCGCGAACGTGATCGGGAGGGGATTTTCTTAATGATCTTTCGTTTGCGAGGTAATGAATTAATCGGGTTAATAATTCCAAGGATGATTGTTAGATCGAGCAAGTTTTTGAAAGACAGTGAAAGAAAGGGAAGATGGATTTTATAAATGATGATTCTTTCGGTAGAACTCTTCTGACCAAGTTATTGTTTCGTCTAAGGGGAAAGTGAGATAAGATATTGATTGACAAAAATTCCGCGGCATCCCAATTCCTCTCGAGATGATATCGTTGTTTTTACAAAGCAAAGGAATTTGTCAATTTAATTCTTTTTTAAATCAAATTTTTTTATCACATATATTTGCTCGTAAATTAATTTCAAGAAAAATGATCTCATCGTTGATTAACATTGTTCATAAGTCGTTTTCTTCAGATGTCGCCTGAGATGGAACTTTTCAGAAAAGAAAACTAGTTTCCTGAAGAATAAAGTTAGGTCGCGATTTTAAAGCTTCAAAATTTCAAGACTGACGATATTAATACATGAACATAAGTTCGGAGAAGGTCGATGAGTCGGAAAATCTCGGGGATCATTTTACTGCGTCTAGTACGGCCGGAAGCGCTTCAAAGATAAAGGCCGGGGTCGATGGGTGGTCCGACGATGAGAGGTGGAAGATTTCGTAGCGCGATGTCAAGGTTGCACGACCTTGGTTCGGTCGGTGACACGGACGACGAAATTCCGTAAAATCGGGCGTGTCGCGCGATGCCTCTCGTGTAAGCTTCCCGTCTCTCTCATTAAGGGTACCGTATGTCCTCCCTGTTCGTTGAAATCTCTAATCTTGATTCTTTCGGAGACATGAGAATTCCTACAAGTACATTGCGCTTAACACACATTTATCTCTATATAAAATTATGCTAATGAAATGTAGAAATTTTGCTGAGAATGTCAATACATCTCTTTCTTTTATTTTTTAAATTTTTATGATTATTTTTTATACTTGCAAATATATATATTTTTCTTGGGTAACATTTCTGTAATGTACATTTGCTTCTTTAAGAATTCTTATTAAATATCTCGTGCTATTCTGCGGAGTATAATAGTCCTGCGTTAAGTTTCGCGGTTACTCCTCAAATTTTTTAATGATAGGGTAGACGCAGTATTCGAGTTACAAGTTCTATTATATATTTCAATTCAGAGTTTTTATCGCAAGACGATCTCGAACTACTCGAAAGTTCATCGACCCATATAGTTTCAATTTGCGGCAATACCGGCTTTATGATCTACGTAGGCGTAACTTTGTAAAATCTTACGAGAGCAAACTCTCGGATTTTTGAGATCATATACGAAAATTCGTGAAAGTTTACGAACAAGGCTAGATAAGAATAATTTAAGGAGTCACTGATATATCTCGCATAAATTAAAATTAAAAATCTGCTTAATCTCTATCAATTACTATCAATTATATTGATATAAGAACAGAGAAGGTATTTTCAAAGTTTTCTCGATAGAATAAGTTTTGATATTTATTTGATTACAGATCATCCTCGCATGTGTAATATTTTTATTTCGATTAAAAATATATTTCGAAGTTATTTCGAAATCTTTTTTAAGGCCTTCTATGTAATTCAAATTATAAGAATAATGATTTATTTGGCAAAGAAATAAAATTTTATTATAGAGAGAATGCACACGCAACATTACTAAATTGAGAATTAAGATAATCACACAAGTTAAATTTTATATGTGTGTATATATATATAATTATTATTATTATTATACACAATCGCGTACGACTTTAGAGTAGAAATATCGGCGATTTGTCAAGCAGTTGACATAGCCAGGCTGGCTTGTGATAGCAGGGGGGTTGCAATGCGGTGTTTGGGCTGCAGTGACTGCAGGCAGGCTTAGGCGGTGTCCCGCAGTTGGGGTAGGTTAGGTACCGCTTCGTACATATATGTGCGTCCGCACGCGATGCCCTTATCAGTCGTAAAGTTTCTTAGCGGAAGAAGACAGCGGAACGTTCCTCGTGCATCGAATGTAGATAGCGTGCTTCACCAGGTCACGAAGACGCCGCGTCCGTCCCGTCGAAAAATATAGAAGCGACTCTACTATTTCCTCTTTTCCCTTTGCAAGAACGATCGTGGCGTTCGTAAAATTGCAACTAAAAATCTAGATTGTGTAACGTAAAATTAACATGGCAAGATTTTTTTTTATATTCGGTTTACTCTATATCGATTCAGCTCGGTGCTGTTTCTCAAACTGCTTGTGATTTGTTGCTGATCTTATGTATTTATTATATACACATTTTTCGAACAAATTTAAAAAAATATTTTTTATAATATAGATTTTAATAAAAAATATCAAAAAATACAATTTACGATTTCACATCTTATACATATTCAACAGATTATTATCGTACGTCTTTATATTAAGTTTTTTTATCATAATTGCATTGATTACATAGACATCGTTATAAACGTCGTATTTTCTCGAAATCCGATTACAATCGGTATAATAGGAAAAACAAGACAAACATCACGAAAGAATATAGCGGGGGTCGTTGATCCAAGAAGAACACGCCTGGGGACACAGTCCTTTAGCGCACCTGTCGCCCGACTATATGTACCGAACGTATCGATTCGGCGAGAACCGAGACGAAACAGCAGAGCGATTGTGAAAATAGAAGATCGACCCGGATGTTCATTTAATTCCGTCTCACGCGGAACGACGCGCCATAAATCCATGTCATACGACAGGATAGAGGAAAGGGAATTCTTTTGATTTATTCGATATTTGATGATCCAATTTCGTCGTCGACGGACGAAAGAGTGCGTGCCGATAAACATGAGTGGTTGAACATTAATCGCTTGAATCCACGAACGAGAGAACTTTTCGGGGGAAAAGTGCCGCGGAATACATATCCTAGGACTCTTGGATCCTCGCCATCAGAGATCTCGCATATTTTAGCTCCGTGCACTGTGCTTCGCCGTGGTGAGATTTAAGTGGTGGGTGATGATAAGTGACCCACCCCCGTTTCGAATGAAGTGGTTTTAGGATGATGGTGGAGCGCGTCGAGGATCACCTCTTCATGTATCGACGCCCCGTCTACCGCGTCTTCCAGTACCTCGAAACCACCGAGTAAGTATACGAAGCGATCACGTCTCTATACGAGAGACCTCATTATCTGTCAGCGTTACACTGAGAGAAGAAGGGCCGTGATAATCTAGGTAAAGTAAGTAATTAGCGGAGAGTCTTGAATAATCCATACGGTTTTTTTTTCCGGAATAAAAATATTACTCGATTCAATCGTTTAAATAGATGATACGCTCGTCCGCGATCCGAGATCATTTTGAAAAAAAATCGATAATTAGTGGCGAGAATGTCTAATAAATTTCGAATATAATGTCATGCCGGATGGTTTGTGGTAAATTGACTAGCGTGAAATAACACTCTATTAGCTCCAGCCCGTTGAGAATCAGGTGTTTAAACAAGAGATTTGTCTCGTTCGAGGAACAGCTCGCGTGCGTAAAGGCTTTGAAGGCTTCTTCCAATCCGCGAATGAAGATATGAGAAGATATATAATAGTGCAAGTGCGTAAAGAACATGGATGCGGAAATAGAGGCAGGGACACAGAAAGAAAGGTAGAAAGAGATAGAGAGAGAGAGAGAGAGGAAGGAGCAAGCTCTCCCGTGGAGTATGTTCCTTTCGGGTTTTCCTGTTAGGTCGATGCCAGGTAACCATGGCAAAATTGTAGCCATCAACCACAACTCGCTCGTAACCGCCGCTAATTGACATCATTAACAATGCTTTCATATAGCAGGACGTCGCTTTGCCTAGAATTCCGCGTTTCTTGGAATATATTGAAATTGAAATCCTCTCCGTAACCGTCTAACACTGATGATTAAAGTAATATATTTCTCAAATTTACTTGCGCAGAAATAATGATGAATCAAAGAAAAATGATTTCTTATTGGTGACCTTAACGTTCGAAAACTAGGATGTCGGGTGATGTTGCAGCCGTTAATTATTATTATCGTTCGGTATTTCATATTAATTGACATCAAGATTTATTTCGATGAGGTGGAAACCTCACATAGAATTTTCTTTATCGAAGAATATTATTTGATATCTGAATATATATTATATTGCAAAAAATAAATTTAATATTAATTTTTCTGATTGATTTATCTCTCGATATCGAAGAGGCTAGACTAACTCTAATAAAGGATACGGATAAATCATATCGCGCACTTTTCAAGTATCATAAGAGGAGGACAGGGGAGTCGCACAGGTGAACGGTTATATAGAAATGAGAAAAGTTGGTCCACCGCGGAATTCCGCGTGGGGAGAGAACCGAGACATAACGAACAACTTTCAAACGAGACGTCTGCCGCGATTCACAAGTGGCACGAAGACCGACGCTCTCCCTTCGCAGTAACTTGAAATTGTTACCGAGTCTCACTTTGCCTTGGAAACTACTTAGCCTGATAATACAAACGAGAAAGCCTCATCGTTGTTACGCGATTCGCCATTACGCGAAATTACTTCGCCCGATGCCAACTTTATCGCAAGTTCACGAGGCGAAACTCGAATTCGTTTGATCAATTATGCTCGTTAATGGAAGTACAAACACGATACACAGTCGATCGCGACGTTTCGCAATCGTAATTTCGAAATTGTCGAGCCATGTAACGGCTTCGAAGAAATCTGAATCTCATCTCTGTGGCGAATGTCTCTCATCAGCGTCGTAAAATCGGTACATCGATCGGAGCACTCCGTACTTTTGTGAGGTTGAACGAGCGGCCGCGACGGCCGTTAATTTTAGAAGGACCATGGTTTTTTTACGCGTCTACACCACAACAGAATCGTCGGACAATTTTTGCGCCGGGAGCATCGACCTTCGATTTTATAGCTCGTGTAGGGGCTGGGATTGA